>NC_048894.1:331279-366372 GCF_011077185.1 Oxyura jamaicensis
AGCACCGCCGCCCCCCCCTTTCCCTGTCTCAGCAGCACACCGGAGCAGGAGGGGCTGCGCGGCTCTTTCTGAGGGCAGAGGAGGATGTTAGCCACCCGCAGCATCAGACAAAAAGCACCTCGACACTACCCCCAGAGCCCCCCCGACCCGCTGGGCGGAGGGGCCCGGTGCTGGGACTACTGCGGAGGAGCGAGTGCCACCCCTCAGCCAGAGCTCCGCTCCCATCCCCGTCCTTTTTTCTGGATTGAGCACAGCGCCGTTCAGCCCCGTCCCTCTCCCCACTCCATCTCTTCCAGAGCCCCCCAGCAATGTGCTCTTCCACCTCTCCAGCACTCCCGGCCCTGTCTCTAGCGCTGCCCCAGGACCTCCTCCTTCTTTCCTCCCCCTGGCTTTCCTCCCTCAGTGCAGGCAACATTTCCTGACCCCTGCCAGCTCCAGCTCCCCCATCCCCATGGCCCAGCCGCTGCTTCCCCTTTCCCCCATCCTCCCGTTTCCTCCCCCATCCTCCCCTACTTCCACAGGTTCTCGCAGCCCCCAGGAGCGAGGCCACCATCACCGCAGGGCAGAAGCAAAGCTGCACCCCGCAGCCCCTTCCCTCGCCCCAAGGGCCTTTTCTTCCCTTTACTTCTTATCTCCCCTTCCCTGCATCGTTCAGACACTGAAATCTCCCGTTCTGCGGAGCGTTCTCCCAGCTGCTCTGCGATTCGGTGCCTGCGCTGCCAGAGCGAGCAGCTCTCTAGACCGAGGATCCCCCAGCAGACGCCTGTCCCCGCAGCGTGCCAGCACCCGGGACGCCGACGGGACACATCCAGCTCCCCTTCTGCCCAGCCAGCGGGCAGCGGTGCCTGGAGCTGAGCAGAAGGCGCCTGGTAACCCTCCAGACACGGCTCTGCCGCCTGTGCCAGGGTGACGGGAGCGCACAGCCTGCCAGGATCGACCCTCGCCCCCTTGGCTGGTGCCGTGCCTGCGGGAGCACGGGGCTCAGCCGCGCTGCAGCCAGCAGCAGGGACGCCCGCTGGCAGCAATTACAAGGAACGGGGTCTGCCAGGAGCCGAGCGCCGGGCTCACTCTGCCGAGGTCACGGCGTCTCTGTCAACGGAGAGGTCAGAAGCGATCGGACAGACATCTGTCAGGAGTAATTCAGACCCAGGCGATCGGCCTTTGGGCAGGAAACGAGACCGATGGCCTCCCGGGGTCCTCGCCAACCACCGTCCGCACAGCTGCACTCCCAGCTCACGTAACGGCGCAGGCCGTCACTGCTCGCCCCCTCCCAAAATCTCGGGCTTGTTTAACTTTGACGACGCCAGATGGTGCACCTTCTGCATGACTCCATCGCTTCAAACAATTCTGGCAAGTTCTGGGCACAGAGGCATCGCTGAACCACAGAAATACGCACTGGGAACGGCTTCAGGGCACGGGGCCTGACCCACCCCGAACAGCCCCCCCGAGCCCTCTGCTGCCTTCGTGGCCCTGCACCCTCCTCCTCCTCCTCCCTGCCCCAGATCCCCCTTCCCGCACGTGGAGCCGACTCCTCCTGCCATAGCTGCGTCACGGCAGGCCGCGTTCTCCTCTTCGGCTACAAACGCGCTCAGAGGCAGCAAGCTCCCCATGCCCTGACGCCGTCTCCCTCACTGCCACTCAGATCACATTTTTACAGCTACTCACGTTTAAATGCCCTCCTTTCAGTTCTCCAGTTTGTCTACCACCTCTATTTTTTCTTCTAGCTGCAGAGCAGAACCTTGGCACAATGTTCACTTGCGGCCTCCTGCAGCACTGGGAAGACACAATCGGAGCGTGCTCCTCACGCACATTTGCGCCGCTGTATCCCAGGGAGGAGTTTGCCTTTACAACAGTAACATCGTGAAGGTATTTTTACCTCGTTAGCCTGTTAGGAGGCAAGGGTTCTATATGCTGCAGCACTGATACAGATCCCCTTGGCACTACTCCTGCAGAAAGAACAAGAGCCATCTAAAAATAAACCAGAATAAAACAGCCTCAACCTCTGGCGGCAGAGGGCTCCAGCACCCCAGGGGCTGGCACGAGGGCGGCCACGCACGGCGGCGCACGGCTCCGGCTGGCTCGGCTGCAGGGACCGACGGGGAACGGGACCGTGGAAGGAGCCACTGGTGCTTCGAGACAGCCGCCGCGGGAATACGCCCGACGCACCGCTCCTGGTCTGCCAGCACCTCTTCGTCGGCAGTCTGCTCAGCTGATTGCACCGCGCTGATTGTCACTGTGCACATCTCTGCTGCGCAGGGACGCTGACGCTATCCGGGCTCGCCAGCAGGGATCAGCGCCCCCCTGCAAAGGCTGCTGCTGCTCCTCCGTCCCCCGTGAGCCCCCGGAGGAGCCCTGGCACCGGGAGGTAACAGCGACATCGCGCCTTTGTAGTCCCGACCCGGGCAGGTGCCTGGGGACAGAAGCAGGGCAGTCTCTTAGCAGGACCTCTGCGAGTCACGCCCCTGATACAAATATTATGGCAATGAACATCTGGCTTCAATTAACAAAAGCCATGAGAGGCTAAACAACAGCTGTGCTGGAAGTCAGTCGGAAAACTAGGGAACTTTCCACTGCTGGCTGCTCCCCAGTACGAAGCCCAGGGTGGGGCCCCTGGAAAAACGTCTGAACCGTGCCTGCTCAGCTGCTCCTCCAGGACCAACCAGCACTGGTGTTTCTGCTCCAGCTGCGTGCAGATGCAGAGGCTTTGCTGCAAGCAGACAATTCACCTGGGACAGCTGCTGTCACCATCCCGCTCGACTCAAGGTGCTGCTGCTCTGCAGAGGGGCCCGTCCGGAGGCACCCTTGCAGCAAGCCCTGCGTTCAGCACGCGCCTGGGGCTGGCGGAGCTGCCAGAACGCCCCAGCAGCTGGGGACGGAGGCGCGAGGCTCCCAGCACTGACGGAGCCGTGAGGCGCCAGCCCCCGGCAGCAGGCGGATGCTGGCAGCACATCAGGACAGACCAGACCCCGCCGAGCCCAGGGGGACGTGCCCAGGGGGCTGCAGCAAGCGCCTGAGGCCGGCAGCCCCCAGGCAGCCCACGGCAGCGGTGGGACCCTGGGCAGGCACCCCCGCAGCGCTGCCGGGACACAGACACTGGACAGGGCACGGTGACAAAGCCCGGGGTGCCCAGGAACCGCAGCACGCGCCCTCCAGCACGTCCCATCAGCCCGTCCCAGGCCAAGGCTGCGGGCAGAGGGCTGGGGGCAGCACTGCGGGATGGCAGCCGAGCCCGCCTGCGCTGCGGGAGCACCCGGCGCCGTGCCAGGAGCTGCCGGGCTCTGCAGCTACACATCAGGAATACTGATGAGGCTGAGCCCGCATCGGAGCGCCCAGGGGCGGGCAGCCCCCGTGGGCCTGCTGCTGGGGCATGTGGCACACCACGGCCCCCGCAGCCCCACGCACGCAGCCCCACGCACGTCACAGCAGCCCGCAGCCGTCACACGGGGCTGGGGGGGGGTTCTCAGACCTGGAGAAAAGCAAAAGCGCAGGGGAGCTCCCCTCGCCCCGACCACCCGCGCTGCACCGCCACAGCCCCACGCCGCCGGCCTGACCCCGCAGGGCTGGCTGCCGACTGCCTCTCCAAGGGAGCAGCGGCTCAGACCAGCCTGCTGGGCACAGCCTCCGTGGGGTGGGAGGAACGAGAGCAGCGCTGCATCCCGGCACCAAGCAGTTAACAGCAGCCAGGAAGGAAGCAGAGCACGGAGCTGGAGCCGACTGCAGCTCCCTGCCTCCTCCCACACCCGCACGCCCGCGGCCGTCCTGCTGCAAACCTCCGCGGCTGACGAGGAAATTGCCACTCTCTCCCCCGGGGATGCGCGGTGCTGAGGCGGCCACCTCCGTCCGCACGCCGCGAGGCTGTGCCGGCGTCACCCGCCACCCTCGGAGAGAAACCCCCCGCCCCACGCAGCCCCCAGCCACCCAGGGGCAGCTCCGCTGAGCCCCGCTGCCCAACACCATGCGGGGGATGCCGAGGCCGAGCTTCCCAGGGCGGCCTGGCTGAGCTCACCTGGGGATGGCACCTCCAGGCACGGCGGGGAGCGAGCCACCATCGCTTCTGCTCCCCGATGCCCTGCCCGGTGCGGGCCGGTAGCGGCAGTGCCTGGTGGCACCACGCCAGGGGCCGCACGCCGGCAGGTCCCCAGGCTGCGCACAGCCCGGCACGTTCCTTGCCCGCCTCGCAGGAGATGCTCCCGCGATGGCTGCGGGCAGGAGCAGACGCGGTGTGATGAGGCCAGGCGCCGTGAAATCTCCTCGGCATTTTGAAATCCGCAGAGGGAAGCCGATGAGATGACCTGTCATAGGACTAGAGGAGACCTCTTCGGTCTACAGCCCAGCCCTTGCCGCGGCGGTAAAACCCCTCCCATAATCATCATCTGTAGCAGCAAAAATCCTCCAGATCAATCCAGAAAACAGAGGAAATGAGAAATGAAAAGAAAAACATTAATGGGGCGAACCTAAGAGGCAGACGGTGCAGAAATAAGACAGAGGACAGGTAAAAAAAATATCTGGTGGTCACAAGGAGACAACACCTCCTGTCCAGGAGGCTGAAAAATAGCCCGGGATGGCCTGCAGAGCATCAGGAGGGCAGAGGGGAGGTCCAGACATCCTCCAGCTCCAGGCCAGCCACGACCTCCTGCTCCTCGCAGACGCCAGTGAGCTTACTCAGAGGAGCGACGCCGGGAAGCCTGCCAAGGAGGGCACTGCAAGGGGGAGCAGCCCCTCTCCCCTTCGGCGTCGCGGCAGCCCACCTAGGGCGCTGTCCCTGGCCTTGCTGCCTGGGCTGGTGAGCAAGGACACCAACACCAGGCGCTCCGTGCAGCAGGGAGGAGAAAAAAGCATTCACAGAGGGAAGGAAACAAAACTGGGTATAGAGAACCCTCAAAACCAAAGCCACTCTGACCCGCCATCGGGAGAAAACAGCTGTGCTCAAAACCAGTGCTGAGAGAAGCCCCCGAGACGTCAGCACGTGCGCTTACAACACCGCAGCATCCTCGCCGCGTGCCCACGACGCTGGGCAGTGCTCGTCCCTCCACGTACCGACCTGGCCAGGACGCTGAGGCCACGCGGAGACGGGGCTGCTGCAGAGGGACACGCTGAGGGACATCGTTATGAACTGCGCTCCCCGTCCGAGCAGAGAGCGGGACACGGATCCCCGAGGCTGAGCCTGGAAGGTCCCTCCTGTCCCGCGGCACGTGGCGTCACACAGATACCGAAGAAACGCGCAGAGAGCAGCAGACGCCTGCAGAAGGTGCGGCTGGAAGGGAATTCAGCCATGCAGCGAGGGGCCCAGAACCCCCAGTGGCATCTTCCAGCAGAGCCCTCCCAGGCTGTACGAGACGCGTCTTTCCCAGGAAAGAAGCAAAACAATGGCACTACGAAATGGTGTCCCTGCAGGCACGGGGCCTTCCCTGTTCCCTCCAGGTCCCTGCTTCAGAAAAAGGAACGGAGAGGAGCTAAAGGAAGTATTTCAAGAAAACACAAGCTAAAAAGCCCTGGAGACTAGGTAACAACACGAGATGATGAAATTAAACTGAGCACCCCAACAAATGCCTTCAGATACCAGCTCACTCAATGCCTCCATCTAGTCCTCCTCCCCAGGAACAGCTCGGTGACGAGCGCCAGGGGCACACAAAGGCAGGGATTGTTCTGCACAAACAACACCGGAGCTAGTGGTGAGAGCAGCGCTCCTAAACCCTTCTGCATCACCTCTGGTGCTGAGCAATTACAGCGCTGCACGCAGCAACCAGGTTCTCGAGAAGCGCCAGACCTGCTTCCTTCCTGCAGCACAGGCCACAGACCCCACAATTTATCGCCGGCTCTCATCAGCAATTGTTTCAGAGAAGGAAATTCAGCTCTGAGGATGGTAAGTAACCTGGAGGCCACAGAGCACGTGAAACTAGCATCACACCGGAACAGAGTTGGTGAGAACAGGCATCCCACAGGGCACCGGCAGACCTTCAGGAGGGCAGAACCAGCCCCCCCCTAACGCAGCGCCGGCCCGCAGCGGTCCCCGAGCCCCCGCTCCTGGCTGCGCAGGGGCAAACGCCGCCTCCTGCTCTCGCTGCTGCCCAGATGGAACGGTCCCAGGACGCGGTACCTGAGCTTGGTGCCCGCAGACATCCAGCGGGGGGGCTCAGCACGGGCAGCTCAGCCCCACGCCGTCACTGGGCCACCCGCAGCCCCTGGCGCTGGACACGGGCAGGCTGCCTTTCAGGATCCGTCCGTGCCAGCTGCTGAGTTTGGTTTTCCTTTCATTTACCAATCGCTTATGGCACAAGTGGCAATCCGAGCACCTGCAAAGCCCCGGGCCACTAGCCTCAGAGGGCTGGTGACCGCATTTGCGGAACCTGAACTTCAACAACAGGTTTCATACGGTGCAAAGGGGAAGCGTTACGGTGAGAAAGTGGAAATCGGTGCAGCAGCGGTGAGCTGGGTTAGCTGACGCATTAAATAGCCCGAGCGCTTTCAAGGCACGGCCTGCCAACGCTGTGAACTTCCAGTTTTTACCCCCGGAACCTCCAGTGCCACGCTCTGGTCCCAGGCCCCCAAGAGACGCAGACAGCTTTTGCAGAGGGAACGGCCAGGGACGGCCAAGGAATTGTCACTCTGAGAGAGAGGCAGCCGCGGGGGCCGAGGTGAGTCTGCTTTGACCTCCAGAGCATGGCACAGGTGGGTGCTAACGCCACGCTCTTCATCTCCCAGCAGAGGAACTGGGGTAAGACACACAAAATCGGTGAGTTTCAGGACAGAGGGAGGCACGCCCTGACAGCACACGCTGCCCTGCTGGGGCTCCCTTGCCCCAGCAGGTTCTCGATCCCCAAGGTCACCCCAGTTCAAGAGCAATGAAACGAGACCAGAGTAAAACCCACCCAGCGCTACCGAACGCGAAGATGCTAGCACTGCACAGGAGTCCCCCGGCCACACGCCACCGGGTGCTGTGCAAGCTGGGAAGCACCGATACGGGCTCCTCTTGGCTTCCCCCAGCCCCGAGGCGTTTGCTTTCAGACCTTCTTCAAAGAGCCAAACAGAACGGCTCTGAATCGCCACCGCCGTCCTCAAGCAGACCCTTGGCTCCTTTGCCCACCCTCACAGCCCGTGTCTACTCGCAGGAAGCCTCTGGGACGTGATCCCGGCAGTGCCTTGCACATCTCCGCCCCCGCGCAGCCCCACGGAGCACGTCCCGCAGGGACCTGCTGGCCTCCACACGTGTCCCTGGAGGTGCGCTGCCCTTGGAGCCCGTCGCTCCAACAAACGGCGGCACGAGCCGTGGCAGCCTGCGACCCGGCAGCACGCAGCGCGGCACGGCCTCAAGGGAAAGCAACGCCGCAGCAGCCAACCTCCCCCTGCAGTTCATGAGCTGGCGGCTGTAAGCGTGTGCTCCCCACAGGCTGGGAAGAGCAGGCCCAGCGGCTCTGATCGGCCCCCCGCGGGACCAGCGGCCACAGGGATGCAGCAGGGACGGAGCAGAGAGGCCGTGCTGCCCACAGCTGGGGCTGGGAGGGCAGAAAGGCCACGGCGCGGCCCCGCGGCGCGGTGCTGCCCTCCTGCAGGCAGCAGCCCGGCGGCTCCCGTCCAGCAAAGCTCCGGGACCCCAGCAGCAGCGCCCTGGCTCCGAGCAAACCCCGCGGCGCCCTTCAAAGCGACTGCCCTGCGCCCTGCCACTGCTCGGCGGCTGGCAGAGGGAGGAGGGGAGAGGCACCGAGCAGTGCCAGCAGCAGGTAGCTGTGCAGATAAGCACCGGGATCAGCACTGAGCCGTGCTTTATTTTTAATTCCACTTTTATGTAATCGCAATCGGTGTTTTTAATTAAAATGTTTGTAATGTCAGCCTGTGAGCAGACACTGACGGCAGGCAGGAGCTAACGATTACTGTGCAAATCAGTTCCTGAAGTCCTCGGGATGACCAGCAACGACTCCAACTGTTCTGGATCCTGTGCCACGGCTCCAAGAGCAGGAAGACTAACCACGCTCCGCGGCCAGCGTCTGGCTTGTTAACCAAGCCGCCTCCTCTAAGGGGGCCTTGTCCGGCCTTTCACTCAGTTCCCTCACCGTTCCACTCCTTCCAGCCCTAAAGCAGCTCGCTCTGAAGCCAATTACACAAATGCAGCAAAATCGAGACCAGGGAGCCCAAAGCAAGGGAGCACCCTCCCAAGTCTCATCCCAGGGCACAACCCACGCTTCGAAAGCCACCAGGAGCCGGGACGGTGCCGGAGACCCGGGCAGAGCTGCTGCAGGCTCAGAGCCTCAGTTCAGCGGGACACGTCCCACGAGCCTCACAGCCACCCGGGGGACAGCGCTGCCCTTCCCACCACCCTCCCAGCCCCACAGCAGCCAAGGGGAGTGGGAGAAGAGCCCGGGGCAGCGAGGCTCGTCCGCAGCAGCTCCGGAGCGCGCCGCCAGCTCGCAAGGCGGGGGAGCCTTCGGCACGCCCGGCCCTGGAGGAGCTCGCCCTGTCGGCACCCGCAGGGCCCCGGCTTCTGCTCTTCAGCACGGAGCAGCCCCCGCCGCCCTCCCGGCAGTACCCCCGGTGCTCCGAGCGGGGCCGTGCAAGGATTTGTGTGGCAGCCCTTCAGCACAGCTGGGCTGTTACACGGCAGAAGAGCTCGGTATCGTTATGGGACATAGGAGCTCGGGAGCCTAATGCCACCGCCGGCAGACTGATGAGGAGCTCTCTGCAATGCAGCCCTCGGCAGAAGGGGCTTACGAGAACAGGGCGAGCAGCAAACCCTCTGCTGCTGCCTGCGAGAGTCAGAAGAGGTGAGAAGTGCCCTGGTCCGCCTCCTTCCCCAGAGACCAGAGGGGTGCAAAGGCCCCCCCGCCCCACCAAGGGAGCATCCCTTTGCACCAGCTCATCCCGACTCGTTTCAAAGCAGCGCATCGGAAGATGATTCACATCCCACGGCAGGCTCTCAAAAGCAAGGAGTACCAGCTCTGCAGTTGCCCACACAACGCTACTTCGGGCCTGCGTGCATGTGTTTTGCATTCTGAGTAAGGCAAAGCTCTGTGGAAAATATGTGAGCATGTAATTAAAGGCTGCATCCAACACTGTACGCAAAATAGCTCACATTAGGATGTAGAGAATGCAAATTGATTTTCAGGAGGTTGGCTTTTGGAACTAAAATCATGTTTGTTTGTTTGTTTGTTTAGCACCACTTTCTTGTGAGCAAATTCACGCCTTTCAGGTAAAAAATTGAAAATACTAAAGTTAGGTATAACTGCACCGACCCGTGCCGCGTAACCCAGAGCTCGACCCACGAACCCACGGCGCTGCGGCACGGCCGGCACCGTGCCCGGGCTGCCCGGAGGACGGGGCCGTGCTGGGCGCTGCCGCCCTGCTCGGTCCCTCCGTCCCCGCTCCCGCAGCGGGCGCACGGCGCTGTGCCCACGCTCAGGGCTGCCGTTAGTGCCTCACAGAGCTGCTGCCGACGAGGCTGCTGCACGGCGGTGCAAGCTTACGCACCGACAGGACCTGGGTCAAGAGAAACTTGCTGCTGCCCTGATCTTGCCGCGGGATGGCTGCCCTTTGCTGGTTGCGGAGGAGGCCAGGACAGCACTCGCACAGGGTGATCGATCAGCGCAGGAGCCCAGGAGGAAGAGGGGCGATGTCTCCACGGGGCACAGCGAGCCAGCCCACGGCGCCTCCGCCGCTTACTTGCCAGCTCAGGCAGCATCTGTCACTCAGGAGACTCAGAACAGCAGGAGGATGAATAAAACGCAGACAGCGTGGTGCTTCAGGTCCCTGGTAACGCTCAGCACCGCAGCACCCCACAGCCCATCTCCATGCTGCAAACAACCCCAGAACGTGGGTTTGCATGCACCCCTACCTGAGCAGGCTCTTGCTTTACTCCTCTGCACCGCCTCGGGGTGCGAGGCTGCTGGGGATGAATCCTGCCCAAGCTCTGCACAGCCTGCACCCCTGCTGCATGGCGCCGCGGCACGGCACAGCTCGGCACGGCACAAAGCAGTGCTGGGCCGGCACGGCTCAGCTCGGCACGGCACAGCTCAGCATGGCACAGCTTGGCATGGCACGGCACAAAGCAGTGCTGGGCTGGCACGGCACAGCTCGGCACGGCTCAGCTCGGCACGGCACAGCTCGGCACGGCACAAAGCAGTGCTGGGCCGGCACGGCACAGCTCGGCACGGCTCAGCTTGGCACGGCTCAGCTCGGCATGGCACAGCTCGGCATGGCACAGCTCGGCACGGCTCAGCTCGGCACGGCTCAGCTCGGCACGGCACAAAGCTGTGCCGGGCCACAGCAGCTGCGCAGCGCAGGACGCAGCAGGTTCCTCGGGCAGCCTGACGGTGAGGTCGGTCAGCGCCCCCCTGCACACCGGCACCAGGTGAGAAGGGCTCTGTCACACACAGCCTCTTCAGGCTTCTTCCCCAGGCCTCTGCACAAACACAAACCCATCAACCGCAGACTGAAGCGAAACAAACAAATTGAAGTGTGGGCTTCCCCTCTGCGTTCTCACCATCCCCCGGAGGCTCCTGCGGCAACCACAGGCACCGCGGAGCCTGCGCACCGCTCACCCTCCCAAAGGGCAGCGAGCTGTGCTGCCCCCCTCCCCGCCCCCCCCCCCCCCCGAGGGGCCCCCGGCCTTCCCCCCTGCCTTCCCCCAGGCCTCTGCCACAGCCCCCCCGCCTGTCCTCAGCGCCCCCGCTGCCGAGCGAGGTCCCCGTGGCAGCGGTGCCCCTGCTGCCCACAGGGAAGCACGGCGGAAGCGTGCGACCGCGAGCACTGGGGAGAGCTTCCTGCGCGGTCGGGGCAGGAGGTGACGGCGTCGGCACCGGAGAAACCCTCGCTGCTCTCCGGCTAGGACAGAGCAGACGCTGTCAGAGCCGGCCTGCAGAGGGACGATGGGGAGAACAGCCTTACCAAACCGCCCTCGGGGCGGCGGGGGAACCCTTGATGAAAGCGGCCGACCCCAGCCTGCCCCCAGGAGAGACGGGACGCATGGCACGTCTCCCCCATCCGCTGCAGCTCGTGGCTGATGGGCCACGTGCGGACTCGGGACAGAGGGACGCCCGCCCCTCCTGCACGGCACCGTCCGGGGCCTGCCCAGCGCGGGGTCGGGACAGGCAGGGGGGCAAGAAGAGGACTTCTCCCCTCCTCCTCGCCCAGCCTCCAGCTGAGAGAGCTCGCAGGAACGCCTGGTGCAAACCTGTCCCTCGGGCACCGCGAGGGCCCTGCCTGCAGCCAGGGGACGGGGACAGAGATGGCGCGGCCAGCTCCCCAGCACCCCAGCATCCAGAGCGGGCAGCAGGCAGGGCCCTCACGAGCACCAGTGCTGGCCAGCTCTGCCACCCCTCAGGCCCAGCTGCTTCCCACTCCTCTGCCCAAGCCTCTCCTTCGGCCGGGCCGAGCACGTCCCAGCAGAGCAGCGAGAGGCGGCTCATCAGGCGCTGCCACCCCGCGCACCACGCTCGCAGCGCTCACTTACGCCTTCCCCAGCCGCAGTCGCCCCCGGTGCCTGGCTCCCGGGACAAAGTGCCCTACTGCACGAGCACCACCAGCAGCGACCTGCCTGCCCCGCCTGGGTTCCTCCAGTCTCGGGCACTTGGCATGCTCTTTATTCATTCAGTCACAATTCTTTTTTTTGTTTTGCCCAGCACTTGATACCGCTGCTCGGGGTGAGCAACAGATCTGGCGAAATCCAGGGGGAGCCTCGCTGCTATTTCTGATTTTTATTTACAACTATATGCTGAGGTCCTGCTTCTTAATCCATCTCACGCGCTTCACGTTGACCTTAACTCGTTCTAATCTCTATCAGAAGGCCGCTCCGTCCTAAATCAAACATGGTAAAGAAGTATAAGCACGTTGTTTAAACACTGGCACCTGCACCGAATCCCTGCTGGAGAGCCATTATCAGTGTCACGGAAACAGAGCCCATCAAAGCACGATACGTGGCCCTCATTTCCCTCCTTGAACTCTCCATTACTTCAGATCCGCGTCAGCCCCTCCGCTGCTCTCAGGGATCGGTACCAGGCTGTCGCACACACCTCAGCCAGCCCCTTTATCCCTTCGGACGCTGGCACAGCGCTGCCCTGCTCCAGGAGCTCGGGAGCGACCCGAGGGCGAGCGACGGCGCTGCTCCTCAGCCTCCCCCAGGACTCGCGGGTGCATTACCTGGAGCTGGCAGTTTCGAGGTGCCTGATTCTGGCAGCTGCTGCTTGACGCTGACCGCCCGTTTGAGGGACGGCGTTCCATCTCCCCGGGCACCGCATCGCTCCTGGCAGCCCTTTCACTTCCAGTCCCGTAGCTAAAACACGTCCGTGCTCCTGATGGAGCTCACAGTTCCTTGTTGCTATTAACCGAGCTGGACGCAGACCGCTACTTGTGTACCTTCCTCCTTCGGTTGGCTCAGTTTTGGTCTTGGCTTACATTCAGTAATACCAGCTTTTTCTCTGTTAGTGATTAATTATATATAACAAATCTTCTGCTCGGCTGTGCCCCCTCTTTTGTGTGCCAGGCTGGATTTTGAAACGGTGCATCCTTCTTCATTAACCGTGGGGCTTGGGAGTCTTGGGCACAAACAAGACATTCTTCAGAAACGGGTAATTAGCGCTTGCATTTGCTATTTATATTTTTCTCCTAAATACTTTGGCCCGTTCAACTTTGTGACAACAGCCCTACTAAAACAAGCAGCGAGGGCTGAGCATCACACAAACACTGCCACCAGACAAAGCAGCACATCACTGCTCAGCCTCTCCGGGAGAACAAGTGGGGGCTGCGGAGGGCTGCCAGGGCACGGGGCGTCCTGCCCCGCTCCGACCCACGGGCAAGCTGGTACTGAGGCAGGGGCTGCGACAGGTCCCGAGGGAACGCTCTGGTGCGAGCAGCACTGCGGGGAGCCCCCAGGGTCCCCGAGCAGCAATCACACAGCTGGGTGCTGGACCAGAGCCACAACACCACGGCGCCAACCCTCATAGAACCACAAAATGGTTTGGGTTGGAAGGGACCCCAAAGCCCCGCTGGTTCCAAGCCCCCTGCCACCCCCCTCGGCCTCTCCTCGCAGCAGAGCTGCTCCAGCCTCCGAGCATCCTCGTGGCCTCCTCTGGGCTCGCTCCAGCAGCTCCACGTCCCGGTGCTGGGGGCCCCACGATGAAGGCAGTGCCCGGGGGGGGTCTCATGAGAGCAGAGCACAGGGGGACCATCCCCTCCCTCCCCTGCTCTGGTTGTGCTGCTGCTGCTGCAGCCCAGGGCAGGGGTGGTTTCTGGTCCACCAGCACCCCAGGTCCTTCTCCTCAGGGCTGCTCTCCACCCGCTCCCCACCCAGCCGGGATCTGGGCTTGGGATCGCCCCAGCCCAGCTGCAGGACCTTGCCCTCGGCCCTGTTGAACCCCCCAAGGTCGGCACAGGCCCCCCTCGCAGCCTGCCCAGGTCCCTCTGGATGGCATCCCGTCCCTCCCGGGTGCCAGCCGCGCCACACAGCTCGGTGTCAGCGCCAAACTTGCTGAGGGTGCCTCAATTTCACCGTCCTCGTCACAGATAAAGATGCTTAAATAGCACCAGTCCCAGTACCGACCCCTGAGGAACGCCACTCCTTGCTGATCTCCCCCTGGACGCTGAGGCGTTGACCACAGCTCTGAGTGCCACCACCCAGCCAATTCCTCGCCCACCGAGCGCTCCAGCCATCAAAGACAAGTCTCTCCGATTTTGAGGACACACAACCTGGGCGTTCGCTGCCTGGCATTGCTCACGGATACATCACAGCACGATCAGAGCATCGGGATGCCATCTCGCACGAGCACCAGGCAGATACGCTGACGGTTCACACTTCCACCTGATCCCTTCATATGTCTTCTGGTGCAGCTTGTTTCCTTTCTGTGCTGGGGACAAGGTGGGAACGAGCAGCACTGAGTCACTGAGGATGGAGATAGCAGGGAGCGAGCGCAACCGCAGCCCCACAAGCAAAACGCCTCCGCCGGCACAGGGCAGGTCACAGCAGCACAGGGATGCTCAGGGCAGGGGCCCTCACCCCGGAGGAGAGGCTGAGGGAACATGGCTCAGCCCACACGAGAGCCGGGTTCTGGGGAGCGGGACGCAGCCCCGCAGCCCCCAGCACCCGCCGTGGGTCATCGGGGCGGAGGGAGCCCCGAGCAGTGATGCCTGGCCTTGCAGCCAGCCCTGCTCTGAGCAGGCAGCAGGCAGGCACCACACCAGACCCCGGGGGCTGCCCGACGACCACAGCAAGTGGTGCCTCGAGGGCTGCATCCCCTCCGCTCCCTGCATCTGCCCATGGCCACCCTGCAGCTTCCCACCCTGGCCCCGTGCTGCCTGGGAAGCTTCCCACAGAACTCAGTACCTAAACCAGTCCCGAAGCACTCAGGGAAGGCAAGGCTGGACCCTCAGGCTCGTAACCTCCCTTCCCCTGTAACGAAGCAGTCAGAGCAAGCACACGCCATTACAACATTTGCTCCATCTCTAAATGTCTTTTACGTCCGAGATCTCCCGGGCCAAACCACAAATCCTCGCTGAGCCAGCGAGCTGCACTGCAGGCCCCGGTGCCGGCACGGCACCGCCTGGAGCAGGGAGCGCTTTGTGCCGGTGCCGCGTGCCAGCCCCGCTCGGCCCCCGTGCGCCTCGTCCCGCTGGGCAGTGGCCACGCAGCAGGACGCAGCGTGCCAGCTCGGCTGTATGGGGCTGGCTGCCCTTCTGGGAAAAGGAGGCGGCTGCGCAGCTCTTCCCGAGGGGAAAATCCCAGCCCTGGGAAAGGAGCCGCGGCAGCACCTCCCCGCAGCAGGAGCGGCCGCACGTCCCGCGGCACGGCGCAGCAAACAGGAAACACGGGCCTCAGACCCGCAGGGAACAACCAGCTGGCTGGGAGCTTCCGATGCAGAATGCGTTAAATCAGGCTCAGATGAAGGACGGCGGCGCGCAGAGCAGCCGCTGCCCGGCTGGGGGGGCAGACACAGCCCGGCTCTGCGGCAGCACCACGCTGCCCGCGGCTCGGGGGGAGGGAAGCACGGGAACAAGTACTGTGCGGGCAGGTGAGCACTGAAAGAAGGGGGAAAAAAAAATCAGAGCAGCTGCAAAGCATTAGTCAGGATAGCAAAAACAAAGACAGGGCATTGGAGAGGATCTTAAAACGCTGAGCAACGGGGTGACAGAACAGTCGGTGAAATCCAGCAAGGGTTGGTGTAAAGCGGCAAACCTGGAGAAAAATAACTCGCCTTTGACATACGGAGGAACAAGCTCCAACCTCTTGTTAGCGCTCAGGAATGAAGTCGTGAGGTTATCCTAAATAACTATGAAAGCACCAGTTTGCTGTTCAGCCGCGATCAAAAAGCACACGCTATCAGCAATTACTAAGACAAGAACAGAGAACAAAACAGGGAACATCGTGAAGCTCTCTACAGACGCGGGGTGTGCCTGCAGCCTGGATGCTGCGTACCGCTCCCGTGTCAGCCCTCACCTTCCCCGTCTGTTTTGACCCAGATCTCAAAAAAAGGTATGAGAGAACTAGAAAAGGTGCCGAGAAGGGCAGGAGATGATCAAAAGGACGGCACAGCTTCTGTGCAAGGAGCCTGAGCAAGGAGATGACGGGGGGGCGAACGAAGTCTACAACGCCGGGAGAAGAAAGCAGAAGGCCAAAAGGGAACGATTTGTTCGCTGTTTCTTCCAAACACAATCTAGGGGGCATCAAATCCATCAGGAGGCAGCTTCCAAACTGAACGAGATCTCTTTGTATAAAGCATCGCTGATCTGCGAAATGGGTTGTCGGGGGACAAGCCGGCACTCAGCCCACACGCATTCAAAGCCGAGGAGGTCGGTCCAAGGTGGGGAGCCCAGTTCCAGGCCACCGAAATCCTGGGGTGCCGCTTTGGGCCAGGAAGGCCGTGCCTAACCGACGGCTCCCCCGGGTGCCCGCAGCCCCGGGGCTTCACGCCTGCCTCCTGGAGCGCCCGGCAGAGCGCGGCGGCAGCGGCACGGGGCGCGCCTCGGCCCGCACGGAGCTGCTGGCAGGACCCGCGGGCTGGGCCGTCACACGGCCAAAGCAGCAACCGGCCTTCAGGGCTCAGAGCTTCGCCAAACTTTCTCTCCAAGCTGAATTTTTCCACGCTTGCTCTCTGCGCTAGGCTGGTATTTTTAGAAGTTTCAGCAAAAGCAGTTCAGACGTTTCCAAAAATGAGGTTAGGGAAGGACCAGGTAGCTCTGCCAGAGCTGTACGTTTTTCCATCTTTCCCTCAGTAATTTGGAGAGCAAATCGACCTCTGCCGTTTCGAGCTGGAACCAAGCGGCTGCCACGGGGTCACCCTGGGTTCGGAGACGTCTGCTGGCCGCGTGCACACCCCGAGCTGGAGGGGCCCCGGCCCCTTTGCAGGGCGCTGCTCTCACTTCCCAGTTCCTGCTGCTGGGCTGCGGAACCCCCCCTGCTCCCACGGCAAACCGGGGAGGTTTGCAGCTCTCAGCCCCCGCCGGAGCAGCACGGGCTGCCGAACCCCAGGCCGGGGCAGCGAGACACCGGCTACAGGGCAGCTTCTGTCGCGAGCTGCCAAACGGCTTCCTCGCTGACAGCTTCAAAAATAACTAAACAGAAACACAAAGGGGCTTTGGATTTTAGCACTTCTCGATTTCGGAGTGCCTGATTTATAATTTCATCGCTGTTGCCTAAGTTTATTTTAATGCAATCAGTTGTTACATACGCAGTACAGCTTTTCAGCTGAAGCCGAGGGCTTCTCCTACTGAACCCTGCGCATTGTCACTGACAACAGATGATGAAGACAGCAGAAATCCCTGTGCCATTTAACTGCACCTCCTGCACAGAGAGGTTAGGAAAACCCAGTCAATAAATTCAGTGTCCCGATTATCTCTGTAACAGAGACAGAGCAGGTATTCTTTCTGCAAAGACACACCTGGCTCTGCTGTGAGGCCTTTGCTTCGTCTCCAGCAAAGTTGCTCCAATGGTTGGGTACTCTCCCTGAAAAAAATGACTATTTTAGAGCCAAATCCACGTAGCTCTGAGCTCTGCCCAAGGTCACCCTCTGCCTTCAGCATCTAAGCTAAACGGATTCGCTGAGATAAGGTTTCTGCTACGCTACTCCTGCTTTCCCCAGGCCTTACATTTTTCTGTGGTTCTTTTTGTAACCGTTCACATTTTTAAATAACATCAAAACAATTGTAGACATTAAAACTACACGGAGTACCTGGTGATGGTCTTGTCAAACCCATAAAGAAGTTTACTCTCCCTTCCCCACCTGTGTGGTGAGCTCCAGCTCATTTACAAGCCTGCTTAGCAGGGTCCCACAGGGTTTCTCCCAGACCAAGGGCTGGGATCTTGCACAATCCACGCTCGGCCAAACGCAGACGCAGCCGCTGTTTGCCTCTAAGTGGTCCATGCAGCGCCTAGGAGGAGCTGGAAGCTGCAAGCATTTGTTTAGTAGCTCTCTTACATCCTACGATGCACGTAACATTGTGCAGCTTTAAAGATGCTGTGGCTTAGAGGAAAGCCAGCAAAGGAACAAATACGCACAAACTACTTAAGGGGTTTACACAGAAGCTGCACTTCTTACATCCGTGCGTGACGTCTCGGTGCCCGAAAGGAGCAAGCCCCAGGAAGGGACCCCTCGCCCTGACCTCCCCCCAAGACGCGGCTTTCCAACGTCAGCAGGATGCTACGGCTCCGGCTGCAGCCCCGCCGCGGAGCTCCCTCCAGAGAGCAACAGCCCAGCCGACTCCCCGCGATCTGCGTTTCACGGGACCGAACCCAACTTCACCTTCGGGAGAGCACAGCAGCTGCGAGATCTCCTCCACGCCAGCCCAAGGCATTACCCGAGACACGGGAGGAGAAGCGTCGAGGCCCAAGGCCGAAGGTGCCAGCCCTGCAAAGCCACCCGGGAGCGCCTCGGGGGGCAGCCTCGGGGGAGCTGCGCTGCTCAGCGCCACCAGCCCACCGCAGCGCCCTGCTCGGGGGCAGTCGCGCACGAAGCGGGTCCCACCACACCTCTCCTTCTCCAGCCCAACTCAAAGCCACCTGCGTTGTAGGTATCTACGGCTGATCTCATCACCCTCTGCTCTCCTACAGCCCACGGGGGACGAACAAGCGCTTTCGGCACACATCCAGCCTCCTTTGCCCTCCCACACCAGGCCAAGGCTGAGTGCGGGGGCAGCCTGGGGGAGCAGTGCCGCAGTGCCACCCCCAGCGCCGCCCACGGGGCCTGAGCTCCGCACCGCTCCGGGCACCCGGAGCTGCTCCTGGTGGAGTCCTTCTGGTCACGGCAGGGCTCCCCGACCACCCTTCCCACCCGAGGTACCCGTCCTGCTGCCTAAGGGCAGCGTAAGCGAGCGGGACACGCTGCACCGCAGAGGAGCGGTCGTGGAAACGAGGTGCAGGCGCGGGCCTGCAGTTGCAGAGGACTGAATGAAGCGCTCCCATCCCCAGCCTCACGTCTTAATCACAAGATCGCTCCATTTCCATGGAAACGGCAGAATTAGAGGCTTTGGTTTAACGGCAATTACCAACGTCGGGCACGAAACTGCTAAACCTGACAGCGCGCCCGCCCTGAGCTCGGGGATGCAGGGCAGCAGCTCCGCGGACAGCCCGTGGGCAGCTGTGCTGCCCAGCCACGCCAGCCCGGCTGCCAGGAGCTTGCCCTGCTCATACACCAAGATGGGAGTTCCTGGCTGACAGTGGCTGAATCCGGCGTTTGCTTGTAGCCGATCTTGGATGATTTATAGGATTGTGCTGAGCAAGGCTGCGCTGCCGCTTCGGCTGTAGGAAAAGGCCTCCCGTAGCTGTGAGTCACTCAGCACGTTACCGGATGGCCTCGGGCGCTAACAAACACCAGGCAGCACAAGAGGCTAATAATGTCTTTCACCTGACACAGCAAAGCGCTGCGACTGGTACGGTCAACAGCAAGAGCAGCGAGTGGTTGGGAGCCCAGGCACTAATTACTATCGCTACCAGAGGGTTACCCTGTCCAACCCTACTGTCGTCACTCCGTCCTGCAGCCACAAGTCCTTGAAAGCAGAGCTGAGAACGACCCGGGCAGTAGCACAAGCCTTCTAAAGCAAACACCTTGGGTTTGCAAAACAGCTGCAACGCAAGCTGTGGGGCTGGCAGCATCGCAGGGGCTGTTGCGCTGGATTAGGGCGCTCTCAGAAGAGCTACCCGTGCCCTGGAAGCTCTCAGAACACAGCGCTTGGCTCCGGCATCTCCCACGGCGGAGGAGAAGAGCTGGGGCTGTGCCTCCTGCCCAGCCAGGGGCCCACGGAGAGGGGTCACTGCACAGAAAGCCCCCTTCGTGCTCCGATGCCTTGGCACCGCAGTGGCCAGCACGGGGACGTGCTCGCAGGCGCAGGGAGGTGGCAGAAGGCTCGCACTGCAGCACTTTCCCTCCCCTTGGCCCCTACGCCCTAGCCCCAGGGCCGAAATTGCAGTCAGCCGAGCTCTGATTACATGTCACCACAAGGAGCAGGCAGACAGCGGGTAACAAATGCTAATGGTGAGCACCATTTGCCACTACGACTAAATTTAGCGTGCTATCTGCCGCCCTGCCCATGCCTGGAAGGCACGGGGACTCTGTCTGGGAGCCAGACTCCTGCCGTTACCACCACATTCCTCAAGCCCTCCCTGCTGGGCCAGGACAGCAATACCCCGACCCCGAGCAGAGCGGCATCTCACGCTGCCCTGTGACAGAGCACGGAGCCGGGGGACGCAGGGGGGATTTTCCACAGCAGCGCCTTGGGACGCCGCGGAGCCAGCGAGAGCCCACATGGAGGCACCTCTGCCCTCGTGCTGACAAAGCGCTGTGGCTGAAAAACTGCATTTACAGCCCATCTGCCCCAAACCAGGCGTGCCTGCGGCCAGACCCTCCTGCAGCATTCTGTAGGCACCTCCCCAGGGCACAGCTGCGCACGCACTCGGCCTGAGGCTGCCTGCAGAGACGGGCGCGGGCAGGGGGGAGCCCTTCAGACGCCAGGCCTGTGCCTGCTGCTCCACACGCAGGTCCCCGAGCTCTCCCCGAACGCTGCGGCCAGGCGCGCTCCTCTCGTTGTGCAGGAGGCCTGCCCTGCCTCGCGGAGCTGCGGCACTGACGGGGGGCAGAGGTGCCACCGGGGCACTCACCCCTACCAGGCCCACCCCAGGGGTTCCCTCCATGCCCACGCTGCCTCCCCCACCCCACGGACCGAGCAGCTCCTCACGCCTCCCCGTCCCCACAGCATCGGACAGGACAGGCCGGCCACGGGGCTGTCACGCCGGCCGTGGGGCTGCCCCACTCGCGGGGCCGACAGCAGGAGCTGCCGTGGTTCATCCCGGCAGCCATGAGTCAGGCTCAGGCAGCGAGGCTGTGGGAGGCTGCGGGCTGAGTCACCGAGCCCGGCCGTGAGTCACTGCGAGCAACGGAGCCCCCGGGGACGGATGGGTGCTGCCGGAGCAGCCCCGCTGCTGGCGGCTCCCCGGGGACCTGGGCAGCCGGGCTGACCCCGCGGGGACGTGGCAGGAGGTCCCCACAGCGCCGGCGGTGCTTTGGGGACAGCCAACGGCAGGCGCCGGGCTGGCCTCCGCACCCGGGGCCTCCTTCCTAAGGAATTAAAATAAACTGAAATCTCATTAAGCACACGTTTATTTTAGTGTGCCACCTAAATCCGGCACCCTCCACTGGGGTTTGGGACTGGCAGAATGAGCTCAAGGAGAAGAGGGGGACACGGGGCTGCGGCGAGCACTGCTGGGCCCCCGGGATGGACTGGGCACAGGACAACGGGGAGAGGAGTGAAATGGGCCCGTGGTTTTGGAAGGGAAGGGATGGCAGCGGTGGGAAGGACTTCACCATTGGCATGGCCCGTTAGCGCAGTCTCCACCAAGACACAGAGGAGGAAGCAGGATGGTCACAGCCCGTTCCTACACCTCAACCCGAGAGGGGCTGGGGGCTGCTCCCTGCACAGCTCCAGCAGCGCCTGGCGTGGGGCTGGGCACCAGCTCCGGGGGCTGCTGGAGCACAGCGGGGACCAGGGGGACCCGGGGGTGCCTCCAGCCCCAACCAGGCTCGGATTCTGCAGCTCGAACGGGAATTCACAGCAGCAAACTCCGAACCCACGTGGATCTTTGCCTGCGCTGCCAAGTCCCAACCAACCCAGCTGGGCTCTCTTCAAACCATGCGGCCGAACAGGAGGAGCAGGAGCTGCTGCACGGCTCCGCAGGCACCCTGCCCCGGGGAACACAGCTGGCCGGACGCGGAACAAACACCAACCGACTGCCTGCTGGCCTGAGGCAGGGCAACACCCGCGTGGGGTGCGCTCCGATGGGTGAAGACGGAAAGGCCGCTGGACTGGAAGTCAGCGGGTGCTTACGGATCCGTGCTCGCGCTGCTGCAGCCTCCATCAATAACAGCAGCGACGTGCGCACCTCCTGCAGCACGCAAGCTCACGCGCCTCCCTGGTCATCGCTGGAACACGAAAACACTTGTGTGAGGGGAAAAAAACTTACATGAAGAAAAGAGGGTTTTCACGCCGGGTTTGGGGGTGGTGTGCTTGTCTGCTTGCTTGTTTTTAGCTGTCACGGTAATGCAGCGTGATAAAGACCAAGAGTCTACAGAGAAAAATAAGGAAAGCCATTTGGCTAAAGGCCTAACCTAGCTTGGAGGCTCGTAACACACAAATACAAAAAGAAAAAAGTAAGAAAGGAGAAAAGAAGAGGAGGAAACAGATGTCAATATGTTCCTGAGTACAGGAAGTATAGAAAATTGGTATAGGAAGCTGAAAACTTTGGTGAAAAGAAGTCTTTGACAATGCTAAGTACAACAGGAAGCAGCTTTGCAAACTACAGCACCTCTGCACAGATCCTGCAGGACGGATACGGCAAAAAATAACTGCAGCAGACACCGGAGAGCAGACCTGCTCCGTAAGTAGAAGCAGAATGACATATTCATAACAAAGACAAACGCAGAAGTTCAAAGCCATTAGCAAAATACACACACGTACAGAAAGAACAATGTCTAAACAACAGGACTTTACAAGGCATGAACAACTGGTAATGGTTTTAGAAGAGAGCTCACAGGAGAGAGCTCCTTCCTGCTCATGCTGCTTCGTAATAAATCTGGAAATTTTAATCCATTTGGAAATACATACAATAAATTTTAATAAATTTGGAAATACTGAAGATATTCAGGACTGGCTGAAACAGAACCAAGTTACCTTAGTGTAGAGAAAAGAAGGCAAGCCTCCCAAGTAACGATATGCTATCTGCCTTGAAATCGACCTCCTATAAAGCAAGGGGGAGGATTAAACGGAACTGACGCTTTCAAACAAAATCAAGTTATAGATCTGATTTCATTCTCAAAGGTTGAACGCAGCTGATAAAGGCACCCCTGTCTACATTTCCGTGAAGGCGTGACTTGCAGCCACACGATATTCCTGCTATAAACCAACACTCAGCAAAGTCATCGATGTTAAACACGGGAAGAACTGGGTAACCAGTCCCAGAACATGCCCACACGGAGCCTTCCCGAGGACAGGTAAGAGGATCTCTCAGGAGGAAGCCCAGGGACCAGGGGAAGCTCCAGACAACCGGGGAAAACCAACACCACGACCACCTTGAGGGTGCACGGCGTGGCCAAGGCAAGCAGTGTCAGGACAGCCTGCTTCAGGGGTCCCTGCAGGGACACCGGAGCACACCCTCTTGGAAGCCACCCCCAAGGCCACGGGGACCAAATGGGAAATGGGGAGCAGCCCCCAGGGGTCTGCCAGAGGCAAACCACCCCCCGTCAGCACGACCGCCCCGTGCAGGGGCTGCGCTGAGGACACGCCGCAGGGTGCGGGGGGCTCTAACACCAGCGCCTGGAGCAACGCGGGGCCTGGCAGTGCCAAACCCGATTGAGCGCAACACGGAGGTGCTCTCAGGTCCGCGTTTGGGGCAGAGCGACCCCCGGGTGGGCCGGGAAGCCGCCGGCTCTGAGCCTCGTCCCTCAGAGGGCCGGGATGGCCGAACATGAGCAGCACGTGCTGCTAAAAGGCAGGCTGTGCCCTAGGCCGCGTTGGGAGCACGGCCGCTGGGCAGGGGGACTGTAACGGCACACAACACCAGAGAGGCTGCACCAGCGTGGGACTCCCCAGGTCAAGGGGGCTGCTGAGATACTGGCGAGGGTCTCACAGGTGGCTACCAGCGGCTCCACAAGGCCAGAGAGGAGAGGGGCTCCTGCAGCCGGCAAAGCTGCCCGAAGGATCATCGAAAGGATGCAGTCAAACCCTGCTCAGAAAGAGCAGGCAGCGTGACGAGGAACAACGGCCCCACACCGCAGCTTCAGACCATAGAGACGAGAAAAAAAAACCTCACCACTGTGGGACAGCACCTGCCAGAGACGTGCTGCAGGTAATTTCCCTCCTGCAACGTTCTCCAGATGCAGCCTGGGGATAGCTCGGCTTTGAGTGAGCCGCGACAACACGTCGATGGTACCACGAACAAACTGGAACCGGACCCAGTAGTGTACAAGCCTTTCCCTGCGCGATGCAGTAACTGCAACTAAGACCACGGATGAAAACCACCCGGCCGATGCTGCAACTCAGAGAGCAGAGGACTGGGATGTGGGTGAGCGACCCGAGGCACTCTGCAAGCAGAGCGCATTCAGCTCAGGCACCTTTCTGTACAGCCAGCGCAAGGTGTTGGAGAACCAGCCATCCCATCCCACCCCACCCCATCCCAGCGGGATGGCTGCTACGTCCTAGGAGAGGTTCAAAGGCCGGAGCAGACAAGCAGTTCATCATCAGTCCTCAGCGCAGTGCTAAAGCCAAAGAGCTGAACGACCCCCAGAGAGGAACGACCCCCAGAGAGGAACGACCCCCAGAGCGGACCAGCCAGTAGAGAAAAGGCCTGGGTTTGCAGCAAACGTAGCCGCAGCTGAGTCAAGGAACTGTGCATTGCCTGCCGCCTCACTTTCATACTTCAAGGACACTGGGTAAGGGAAAAGCCATAAAAATGATCCGAAGGCCACAGCAAATGAATTCACAAAGAGACATTTAAAGGGCACTATGTGATTAACTTTCCAAAAAGAAAGTAGGATTGATTATGATGTAGAAGTAAACTTTCCAGGGAAGTATTTTCAGGTAACAAAGTTTTACTTAGCCCCATCTGAGGAAAGAAGCAGTGAATGGAACTTCAGACAAAGGCAAATTAGGAATGAAATGGTAGCCAACTAAAGCTAGGGGAGCTAACAGCCGGCACAACCAGCCCAAGGACACGGATTAGGTGGCGTTGCAGTGTGAGGATGTGGATCTGCTTGGAGGTTTTTTGAGACCAACCGGACAGAGTTCTCACCAGGCTGCTCCGATGGCAACGCCGACCCAGCTTTGCTCAGACGTTGCACCAGAGACCTCCCAAGGTCACTCCCAGCACAGAGGCTTTGTGGTTCCCCACCTCTACACGTTTCTGAGACCAAACTGCGAGCGTGTCTGGGGAGGGCTTCACCCAAACCACTGCAGCTAAGCAGCGGGGTAACAGCGCAGATGTCAGCAGCTCACAGCGCGCCGTGACTTCCACAGGCGGACACACCAGCCGCAAACTCTGTGCTTAAAAACAAAGCAGCCCCTGAGGGAGCTCCACCGTTAGGTATTTTCTCCTCACTTCGGCCTCACCCCTGACAGGGAGGGCCTCACCCTCACAGCCACGACGTCCTCGTGCCCTGCAGCCCCGCTCACCACGTGTCTCGCCGCCACGCCACTCTGCGCAACCCCCTCCCCAGCAGCCCACCTCCAAGCAAGGACTGCGGAGCAGAAGGGGCTTGGACAAGTCCTTCCACACCCGTTTCTGATGTGCGCCGGGCCACGTGCCATTTTGTGCTCCAGTTTTCCCCTAGACTTCACTTCCATGCCTCGTAGGCTCCCGAAACATCCCGCACCGAACCCTCCAGAGACCTGCCAGGAGGAGGCAGCGCAGAAGGACTGCCCGGCGTGCCGGAGGGAGGACAGCGAACAAACCGGGCTCCACCAGGGCAGATGTTACCCAGCTCCACAGGCAAGGTCTTAATGGAAGCAAATCTTCAAGGGAAAAAAAAAAAAAAAGATTACAGAAAGCTGGCGGGTCCTCAGAGCAGTGACGCTAATGGAACAAACAGAAATCCTCCCAGCGCAAAGGAATGCGAGTGTGGTAAGAGACCCATCTGGCTAGCTGACATGAGCTCCTCATTGGTCTCAGACACGGGAAGCGTGCATGGGGAAAGTGGAAATTAGGTCAGATTAATAGGGATAAAATGGAAAAGACTGGCATCAGCACCGCTGACTGAACTCAAAATAGCTATGCAAAGAGACTACCAGAAACAGCAAAAACAAGGTCCAACTCTTAGGTACAGTAGTAAAAAACCGTAAAAGTGCGAAAAAGATTGACCGGCTACTTGGTAGAGAGGAAAACAGAGATGTCTCTGGCACTAAGGACTGAGCGTCCCATGCCTCTGTGTGTGAATCTTCACTATAAACAGCAAAGCGGTGACCAGCAACGAGCAGCCAAAGTAGTGACCGAGCTTTCCAAAAAAAAAAAAAGGATTTTGATTAACTTGACCCTGAAACACTTCATTGTCTGAAGCAGCCTCAGATCTGCTCAGCTGAGAGCTCAAAGCTAATGGGAAAGCAGCTACGCTGAAAACGGCAAGTAGCAGTGCCCACCTGTAAAAATGAGCCAATTGAGAAGCCAAGAACTCGGAAAAAAAAATAAAAAATATCAATCTGTACGCCCCTAGACAAGGCAGGCAATAGTACACGTGGATTTATTAGGAACAAGCTGTGGCTACCCAACGTCAGCTCCTTCTGCGGCAGGGTAGCAGACCTCCAGCACAGCAGAGAAGCAGATGCTCGGTACCATACGTTAGGTGATGTTTCTGACTGCTTCACATGGTACCTTCAAAATTGATTTACGGAAGGATAAACCTGTTATAGGCTGAGAACAATACTGATTAGATAACCGCACGGAGAATATTTATCAGGGATAACCACACGAACTGAAAGGAGCACCAGCCTGGACTGCCAAGGTTTCTCCTAGGCTCAGCTCTTTCCAATGCTCTTGTTAACAAACAAGATCACGCAGAAAGCATGCTTACTGAAATCGCAGGTGACACGAAACTAAGAGGGACTGCAAGGACTGGAATCCAACTGGCTTTGTCAAATTGGAGAAATTGTCTGAACAGGATTAAATCCCAAAGGGATGGTTGCAAGGGCCCACACTTAGGCAGGATTAATCAGGAACAGGAGGGAGCTGCCGGCAGCAGCCTTCCGAAAGGGATCTGGGGCCACACCTGATGGTGGCTCAGCCGGAGCCAGCACAGCCCCGCACGTGTTCCTGGGGGCAGCCACAGCCCTGCCTCGAGCTGCCCGAGCGCTGCCCCCAGCCCCGGGTACCCCTGAGGGGACGGGGTCCTGCGGGGAGAGCCCAGGGGCACGGAGAGGAGCAGGGGACTCGGAACCACCACGCACAAGGACCCAAAGTTACTGAGCCTGGAGAAGGAGGTTCCGCCGTGGTCTTCAGGTACAGAAGATGCTGCTGCAAAGAGGAGGGGGACGGTCTGCTCCTCTTGTGCTCGGCCAACAAAAAAGGTTCGCTTGGAACGTCCTATGGAAAATGACAAAAATGGAAGAGATTCCCAGGGAAGGCTTTAGATACGCTGCCACTGACCACCTTTTAAAGACCTGTTAGACAAACCTCTGCCAGGAAGGACGTCCCTTCCCTGTGACCGAAGGCCTTCCCCCACTCACGGGCAGGCGCCGGCCTCCTCCAGAACCTGCCAGCCCCACTTGGAACACAGCCGGCCTCGACATCGTGTCCTCTGGCCCACAACTTCCACTCTCTTGGTCCTGCTGCGAGTTCTCTGCTGCTTCTTAGCAGTCTCAGAACATTGTCCTCACCCTCAGCTCTGCCGTTTCCCCGGTGTCTCGCACAGATCTGCCCGTAGCACCTCCTTTTCTCCCTCTGCACTTCTGGACAGCACTGTGTGCTCATTTAATCTCTCAGCTCCGTGTCGATGATTCATAGTTCTGCCTTTCTATTCCTGGACCGTCTCCTGTCCAAAATGAAGTCTCAGCTTATTCCCCCCTCCAGCATTTCAAAAGTGCACCCCCAAGGTGAAGCTCAACGTGATTAAGGAGAGCTCTGACGAAGCCCAGCTGTGCTCCCTCTTCCCCCAAGCCCTCGGGCTCGCTGAGCGTGGGCATCGCCCCAGTCCTGCCCACCAGGGAAGGACACAACTCAGACACTGCGACGGGGAGCAGAGGCCGTGGACCCAGCCCCTGCTCTCCCGTGTCCTTGTCCCTAAAACCCTCTGGGCTACGCAGGCTGCAGTCCGAGACGCAGCCTCTGCTCCCTGGCCTTGCAGCCAAAGACCCCAGGCTTCCACACTGCATCAATTACAACGGCACCATCCCCCAGAATTCTTCAGAACAAAATTGTCTCTCATCCGCGTTCAGTCGGAAGCTGCTGCTGAGCTGCTTTCCTCACCCCTCTCGCAGGCAGGCCAAGCCTTGGAACCCCTCCTCCGGGCCCTCCTCCTCTGTCGCATCAGAGGAGCTGCTGGCCTTCCCTTCCCTCGCTGCTGCAGAGCTGCCTCCGCTCCCCCCAGACCCCGACAGCCATCTCCATTTCCCCGCTGCTAAATTTCAGGCACACACCTCTCTGTTTCCTCCCATTTGTACTTCGTGTTTGAAAAGAGCTCTGTAAACAAGCTGAAATCTGCTTTATTATCCTCTCAAATTGCTCCTTAAAGCTCTCCCGTGCCTCTGTGCCCTCCGGAACCACCAAGAACAGCCCAGCTTGGGCACCCGCCACGTTACGCCCCGACGCAGCCCGCAGCCGCCCGCTGCCTGCAGGCCCCCCTCGCTCAGCAGCGCCCGTCTCCCACCTCTGAATCCAACCTCCGGACCCCCGAGCAAGGCCCTCTTTGTTCTGCATTTTCATTGCATCAACCGCAGGAGGAACCGGGTTCAGATTAGGCTCCAAGGTGTGATCGTAACGGGGGAAAAAAAGCGGCAGAAGCAGCAGAATCCCAGCTAATCACTGCCCAACAGACGTGGCACAGAGCCCCCGGCCCCGCAGCACGTCCCCGTGCCAGGACAGCACCACAGCCAGCCACCCACCGGCCAGCGGGGCCTGGGGGCCGAGGAAGGGGCAAGCACACGCTAGAGGCTTACCTGAGCGGTTAAAAGCCCCTTAATTAGGGACAGGAGTCGCCACTGGGCTAACTGTCCCAGTGGTCTGAAAAACAGCAGCAGGAGCCACGCTGCAGGGCGCACGGTTCAGGACCCTGCGCTCTCCGCTGCAGCGAGGCGAGACACCAGCTGCAGCCCTGCAGCTCCCAGCCCCCCCGGACCACGGCATCGGCGTTCGACCAGGATTTCAGACACTGCAGCCTGCACCCCGTCAGCTGGCAGCGGAGCCGCCCGCGCTGCTCCTGGTGACTGGGTGGATCTCGTCACCACGCAGCTGACATGGGGAGATATCACATAACCTCGGGCAAGAGCTTCCAGAGCGGCTCACGCCCGCCTGAGGTTGCAGCGCTGCGATGCAGCCCCGCGGCAACACGCCTCCGAGGACGGGGGTGAGCAGCATCCCAGCGAGGCCCCCCCAGGCAGGACCCCTGGCCCCCCGTTCTCTCCTTCCTGCCCTGTCCATCACACGCTGCCAGGGGTATCCAGCACGGGGAGCCAGGCGGGCCCGGCCGCCCACGTCCCAGCATCGTGCGGCAGAACGGGAGCGCGCTGTTGTGAGCGGGAAACCAAAGCTCATCCTCGGTTTCTGGAAACATCAGGCTTTCATTCTGCGAGCAATCTGGTGAGCCCCAGGACCATCGTGTCCCGCAGCCCTTCCCTCCGTGCGGCAGGAGCTGCTCGCTCTGCTCTGCCCGGGGATCTGCCCTCCTGGTACTGGCAGGAATCTGAAATCAGCAGGGCTCCGCCAGCTTCGGACAACGGGTCTGGAAGGTACTGGGGCAGGAGGAGCAAACAGACACAGAACAGGGCTTAATCACACCAACCTCCTCCGAGCAGGTTAAAATTCTGGTGATTTTTTAGCCTTCCCGCCCTGGAAGGCTCCTTGCTGAGCGCTCCTCCACCACACTCAGAAAATCCACCTGGATACACACACCCACGGCGTCAGCGCTGCTCGTGAACACCCAGAGCATCGCAGGAAGACGAGGAGAAGGAAGGAAAAAAACACTTTCCATTCTCTTGCAGGGTGCTGTAAGCAGAGAGAGGACAGATGTGGTTTGTTCTCTCCAGGCAGCTGCTGCGTGGGAGGCTCTGACCCACCAAGTCCTGGAGGTCGATTTAAAAAAATCGGACACCAAGTAGGAGGGATCGCGAGAAGGAAAAGGGCTTCTTCCCAGCAAGGGAAGCAACAGGAACCATGACGGTGCCAGCCACGGCTAAAAGCTCCATCCGTGGGCAAGCTGCTGGCGCAGCTCCTGCAGCCCTCCATTTCCCGCAGCTCGGCTGGCGTGTCAGCCTTTCAGCACAACACCTCTTCCTTTGGAACTCACGGCCACTGCCCACGGCCTCCTGCGTTCACCGCTGGCGACGGTTAGGCAGATCAGTCCCCGTCAGACATCACGGCCCCAGTCCGGCTGCCCAGAGAGGCCAGCGGTGCTACCACCCGCTGGGGCTCACCAACGCTTTTCCTCCTCACCCCAGCGGAGCTGCAGAAGCGCTGGGAGCACGGGCACTGCCCAAGGCTCTGCACAAGCGCTGCCAGGAGCTCCATCACCCTCCTGGAAGGGGTGCGAGACGACTGCTCGCAGGCCAGGCTGCGAAAACCAACCCCAGATGGATTTCTCCTACTGGAGCCTCACCAGGCAGCGCCCGGTGAGCACAGCAGAAACGCAGAAGCAGCAATCACGGCCAGAAAATGAGCTCTGCTCAGGCACAGGCAGCTCTTGGGATGGGACCAGCACAGCCATCGCACCCCGAGAGCGGCCCTGGCTGGGAGGCAGAGCCACCTCTGAACAGGCGAAATGCTGGGTGTGACCAGACGGAGACAGCCCTTGCTGGCAGGAACGAGAGACGAGTTCATATTGGTTCAAGGACACCTGAATGAGCCAGGGGAGAGGCACCCTTCAAGGACTAAGAGCCACACGGAAACCCTACCTAGCTCAGGAGACCTGGGGAGGTCTAAGCACACAGCGCCCTGCAGACAGGCACTGGTTCTTACGCCCTTCCCTGGGCATTTGATTTGTGCTGCTGCCACGACCGGTGCATTTCACAGAGCTCCGCTGCAAGCCACCTGTCTCTCACCAGCTCAGAAATCAGCAAAACTCAGCAGAATCAGGTCCGTTTTGCTTTCCTACCCATCCCTGACTAGGCGTTGCCACCTCCTCATCTGTGCCCACGCTGGCGCTCCTGCAGCCACGCCGTGAGCCCAGGGAGGAACTGAAACCTGGCCCAGCCAAAGCAAAACCAGAGCGCGGCTTCCAGCAGGGCAGCTCCCTGCCCGCCGCGTGGCTGCGAGCGCTGGCAGAAGGAAGGGAGGCGAGGCCGGGTAAGAGGAGCCCCATCACCCCATACAGCACCCACCGCACGCTGTTGGACTGAAGGAATCCTGGAACCGCAGCCACAGACGTCTCCTCGGGTGCGCCCACACCCACACTTGGCTCTTTTCCTGCGCACGCCTCCACGCCCGCATCCTTTGGTGCGGCCACAGCACCACAGCTCCCGACCCCTCAGCACCAGAGACCTTCTCTTCCTTCCCTGTGACATCTGCAACTCCACTCTGCTCGGGCTTCAGCTACCGAGGCCACCCGCCCGTCTTGCTGCTGCTCCACCATCTCCCTCAGCACCAGGCAAGTTCTTTTTCTGTTCTGTTTCTCGTCCCTGTTTCGGAGCTGCCACTGCGTGCGCTCCCTCTGAAGCTCCCAGACGCCCCGTCCAAGCACACACCACGCCGTGCCATCGCAGCAGTTGCCCAGTCTCTCCTCCTTGCATTCTTTCAGCTTCCTCTGCTCCAAACGCCCCCAGAGCACAAGGCCAGGGTGGCCGAAGAGCCCTGGCCCAGTCTGCCAGGGGGACTCGGACCCGCTCGGAGCTCCCAGCTCCTGCCCTGCACCCGCTGCTCCAGCAGGACCTGAGCAAGCTCCGTCCCTCCCCGCCACCATTCCTTGTGGTTTCCAAAGCTTTGGGAATTCACAGGCACACACAAACAGGGCGATTCTGCAGAGGTCATGGAATTAGCAGGAAGGAGCCAGCTCAGCAGAACTCTCCTTCCCCAGGGGTGTAATTTACTCCGGGCTGATTCAGCGGCGCGCAGCCACGGCGGTGCGTGGCCCGGCGGCTCGGAGGAGCAGCAGGGCTCCGGCCAGCTCCACGGCCAGCTCCCACCTCCGTCCTGCGTGCTGCACAGCGGAGCATCAGGGAGCCGCCACGAAAGGCGTTGGAGAAGGATTCTGAACAGAGCTGTACAACTTCTGCAGGGCTGACTAAAATAAAGCTTGGACAGTTAAATTCATCGGGAAAAAAGGGGCAGGGAAGAGTCTTCACCAGCCTGTACCAGCGGCTTTCAGCACACAGACAAAAACCTGGTACAAAGGGACAACTTGCTCTTAGACACGCAGAAACCCAGGGTCCTGGAGATGCCCACTGAGCAGCAGCTGCTGATTGTTCACAGCCCGATGGCGAACGGTGCAGAAAAACCCAACAGCACCAGGCCCTAACGCTGTAACCTGCCTCAGAGACGCGCCTTAACCGAGTGCCTTACGTGTATCGGACCAGGAGCCGAACCCTGGGCATGAGGGGGCTGGCGTGAAGCGACCAGCCGTCCGTCCTGGCTCTCGGCGCGGTCAGACGGCTGGGAACCGGAGCGGTGCCAGGCCAGCACCGAACGCCCTTCCTGCCCAGCCAAAGCCAAACGCCCAGCACAGCTAACCCGGCCGCGCCGCTGCCAGCCAAGGGCTTTTCTCATCGTGTAACTCTTCTAGAGGGGCAACAGCAGAAAAACGTAGCGAGGGCTTTCCAAATTATTCCCTCTATTGATGTTGGAGACGGAGAGCTCCTTGCCCCCGCCTCCTGGCCCCCAAGCCCTCTCACCACGGCTCACAACCTCCCCCGGGCTTTTCCTCAAGAGCAGAGCCTCCAGAGGGCTGCAAGACATACATGTGAGAGCTAACGCTGGGAAAAAAAGTCCTCGTGCTTGGACAGAAGCTCTGTCCAAGCATCTCACCTGCTTCTCTACCTTCTGTCTCCTCCCTCCTCGGCTTCGTAGCTTCACGCACGCTGAGCACCTCCGTGCAGCCGTCCCCCTGCTGCCCCACCACCGACCTCCTCGCTCCTCGATCCTCGCTACCTCCTCCTGCCTTTCTGCCCCGTCCTGCCCCGGCCGGACCCCGCTGCCAGCTCTGGCCATATCCTGCTCCAGAGCAACGCAGTCAGAGGCCACGTTTACTGCAGGCAGGGGTGGTACCAGCCTCTCCACCCAAGCTGCAGATCATTTTGCTTTAAGCATACACAGGAATCTTTGGTAGAGCTCCACAGCTTGCAGCAGTCTCCAAAATTTGGCAAAGCTGCCTGGGATGAGGGAGATGCTTTCTGCTAGCCCCCTGAAAATCTGTCCAAACTTGGCGGTTAGAAAGTACCGAGCACCACCGGGTCCCGCCTGCGATTCAGCCGCCGTTGGGAACATGCCAGAGCCCGTCGTGCTCCCCAGCCCGTGCGCCCGACAGCCCCCGTTCGGAGCGCTGCCTCTGCGCCGAAGCTCGAGCTACGAAGAGGAGACCAAAATAAAGCACGATCCCCCCTCCCTCCCACAGCGACAGCCTTAACAACATCTCAGCTTTCGTCCCCGGAGACGCCGCACCGGCAAGCAGCCACCAACTCCTCCCGCGCTCAATTTTCGCCGCTGTCATCAGCTCCAAGCTCCTCTCGTTGCTCCTCGGGAGAAGCCTCGCTCCCCCCGACCGGCAGGGCTGCCGGCACTCCCGGCCCCACAGCCGCCCACCAACACCTCCGTGCTACCTCCCCTCGGCAGCGCTGCCCGCAGCAGGAGCCGCAGCGGCTCTGCACATCTCCCACCTCCCCGCTGCCAGCCGGCACCGGTGGGAAGGGCCGGAGCTGCACGAGGCCTGCCCAGCCGGCCGGGCTGCAGCGCGGGGCGAGGCGCGCGGGCACGCGGCTGTGGAGCTGGCCGGCAGCCTGCCCGTTTTTCAAAACGAAGGCACGGCCTACGGGAAAGGCTCTGCTAAGAGAACACGGACAGGCTGGGCTGTGTCCAGCACTCGGCACGGGCAGCTGGATTTCAGGTCTCACTTGCAATTTAAACAGCAAAGAACAGCAGCAGCAATCGCTGTGAGCGCAGAACCTGACCAAGGAACACAAACAGGCCCCTCCTGCAGCCACGTCCGTGTCAAGCCCCGGGCACACAGAGCGGTATCTCACCCCAGGCTGCCCAGATGCTTCGAGAAACGATAGCTTATCTGCAGCAAAACCCTCCCGGTGCCTAATTACCCCCACCATCACCTCGGTCTCTCGCATTCCGTAGCGCATCGCATTTAACTGCCCGATCGCAGCGCGTTTTCACCAGGATCGCTCTTTAATGCGGTGCCTAACAGGAAAACAGAGATGCAGCACGGAGAAGGAAACGGCCTGCGGGATTCCTGCTCCGCCAGCACAGAAGCTGGAAAGGAAGGAGCGGTGAGGCCGGGAGGGAGCAGGCGGCACAGGGTGGTTCCGGGCGCGGGGCAGGCACCACGCCAGGAGGAGCCCGGCTCTCCCCAGCGCAGCTCTGTGCGGTGCCAGCGGCACCACGGCGACCTGCAGCCCCTTACCCCTTGCTGTGGGGTTAATCCAGCCAGCTGCCACCCCCCTCGGGGAGCACCGGCCCTTCACAGCTGCACGTGAAAGAATTCTGCCTTCACACCTCCCTGCCAGCAGCAGAAGGCATGAAAAGGAGCGAAGTTGCTAAGAGACGCACCGGCACGGCAGCGCGCTCCTCGCCGGCTTACAACTGTTTACATCCTGAAGGACGCAGCTCAGGCAGGCAGCAGCAGGTAAGAACTGAGAGCTGCGAGGGAAGCAGCGAGGTGCTGCGGCACCGGGAGGCCGGGCGGGGGGCCACGAGGAGCCCCCGGGGCCGCGCAGAGGGGCCAAGCAGCAGCCGGCTTTCACACGGCCACGCTTAGCGTGGGTCGGTGCCGTCCCACGGCACGGGGGGCACAAGCAGATCAGGGAACGTAATCGCGGCCACTGCTGCCGCAGGTCTGCCACCGCGACAGGCGCTGGGGGCGGCTGAGAGCCCGCAGGGAGGCAGCAGGGAGGCAGCACGACGGCCCTGAGGCAACGGCCCCGAGGCAGGGCCACCCCGGCCCCCCCAGCTGGGGGCGGCTGCAGCCCCGCGCCCTCCCCCTGGGCCCCAGCACAAATCCCATCCCTGCTCATCTCATTGAATTCCATTAATCCAATGACTTTCTGTGGCAGGAAACCTCACGGAGCAGCCTCAGAAGTGAAGAAGCCCCCCCCTTTTTATTGGTTTTACATTTCCTCCATTCCGATCTCGTCGGACGTCCTTTGTTCTTGCACCACCAGACAGCCGGGACCAGTTCTCAGATTCACGTTCCCCCGGCCGTTCGGTCCTTCAGACCTCTGCCGCAGTCCCTCTCGCCTTTCTTCCTCCCGAAGCGGCCGCCTGAGGCCTGACGCAGGACGCAGTGGCCTGGTTGAGCATGGCCCAGGCCCCCGCCGCAGCTCCCGGCCCGAACCGACCCTGGGGGGGCCGCGGCTCTCCGTGACCGCCCGTCTCGAGGTGGGCTGGGGGCAGCGGGCCCGAGCGCAGACAACGAGACCCACGGCGGGAAGCCAGCAGCGCCCCACGAGCCAGCATTGCTCGCAGGGACCAAACCCCACACGCAGCACCGACACTGCCCGGTTTCTGCACGGGACGAAGCCCTGCTGCAGAGCTGGAAGGTTTCGGGTCACCGCAGGGCCCCTTCGGGGGGGGACCGCGACCCCCCAGCCTCCAGCCAGGCCCCCGGGACACGGCCACGAGCTCCCCTCCGTCCCCTCGCCCCCCGCCCCGGCTCGGTCCCTCCGCCGCAGACCCCGGGCCGTGCTCGCGGCTCCCTGCATTTTTAACGGCCCCGGGCTCGGGCCCGGCTGGCCGCGATCGCCGCCCGATGCCGGCAGCCGGGGCCGCCCCCGGCCCGCTC
>NC_048894.1:366772-379772 GCF_011077185.1 Oxyura jamaicensis
TGGGAGCATGAGCCCCGGCTGGTGAAGTGTGATTCAGGAGGCAAAGCACCAAGGAAGGACTGTCCGAGAGAACCCAACCCAGAGCGGTTCCTTCTCCCATTGCATCAAGAGCCACGGCCCCCAGGGGCCACCCGGAGCCCACCCGAGGGGTATCGGGGCAGGGGCTGGGGCACAGAGGACAGGCAGGGGCTCAGGGGGGCTCTGGGGACCGGGGGCAGGCTGGGCACAGGCATGGCACAGCCATGGGGGGGTCACTGGTGCAGCCCCAGGCAGGCTGGGGCGTCCCTGAGCCCATTACGGGGCAGGGGGGCAGGGGTAGGGGGGTGGGGGGGGCGGCACCCAGTTGTGGGCTGGGGAGGAAGGGACGGCGAAGCCAAACGTGCCGTGGGAGCTGGGTGCTTGGATGATGCTCCTGGGACGGTCAGAGCAGAGAAACGGGGGGCCCACGGACGGTGGGAGGTGGCTGGGAGGGCTGCGGGGGCACCCGGCTGACATGGTCCACAGGGAGCCCGGACACAGAGGGGGACGATGGCCATGACAACGTCCGTTAGCAGAAAACCTTCCCCAGGCTCAGGAAACCGTGCAGGATGCGAATAGCTGGGTGCTGGGTGAGTGCCTGCGGGACAGCCTCCTCCCTGCCCTCTTTGTCTCCCTCTTTTGGCCTGGAAGGGTTCCTCCGGGGCTCCAGCACGGGCTGGGGCTGCGGGCACCTCCGGGCCCCTCTGGTCCCAGCCCTGCTCCAGCAGCACCCGGAGCAGGTCCGTGCCCGGGCTCCTCCCGGGATGGAGCCCCCGGCACCTCTCTGCACAGCCCGCCCCAAGGCTCCGGACCCACGCGGGACAGGAGTGGATCCTTCCCACCCCACAACCAGCACCATGAGCAGTTATTTAAAAAAAAACAAAGCACTTCTGTGAGCGTCTTGTTGAAGGCTTTCAGAAAATCCACATTCGTTGTAGTGATTGGATCAGCCTCACCTGTGTGCTTGTTTACACTTCCAAAGACCTCTTCGTGGATCTGAGTCACCAGTTCTCTTTGCAAAAGCCAGGCTGACTCTTCCCTAATTTGTCACGTTTAGCCACATCTCCTCCTATTCTTTGTTATATTTGCTATGGATTTATTTGGTACAGAAGTTAGCCGCAGCGCTCTGCAGTTCCCAGGCCATGCCCAGAGCCCTTCTGAAGATGTTTTTTTAATTTTTATTTTATTTTTATGCTTATTTTTATGTTGTTGTTTTTTTTTTTTAATGCTTATTTTTATTTTATGAGTTGTGTCTCCCTGTTCCTGTTGGCAGCAGGTAACGTGACTGCCGACACGTCTGAGAGCCTCCGGAGGGCTGCAGGGTGCGCGGCCCCCACCAGCCCCCCACAGGGGAACGATTTTCTGCGGGTCCCTGGGAGCGCTGGCCATGTGAAATGGCTTTATGCCCAGTATCACCATCGTGGTTTAGGTTCCTTCGTAAAACTCAGGTGCCACGCGCTGGGGCTTCCACAGCGTGTGCACACAGGAAAAGACCAAAGGGGCAGGGCTGCCCCGGGGGCACCCCCAGCTCCTCCACGGCTGGGAACTGTCAGCAGCAGCAGGCTGCAGCTCCCGGCCCCGCACTGCGAGGCTCCGGGGAAGCGGCATCCTTGTCACCCCGTCGGCAGAGCTCCTGCAGCCTGGGGAGCTCCTGCAGGTCCCTGCGGAGGTTCTGGCGTTTCCGTGTGGGGCCGGGGCAGCACGGCAGTCTCTGTTGACAAAGCCGTATGGATATGTGTGCACACAGGCGACTGTTTCAATGTTTTCCTTTTCTTTCCTGGAGGAGGGACAAGAGAAAAAGAGAACAAAATTCATTGCTTCTTTTCTCCGTACATTTATGCGCTGGAAGAGCACTGACAATGAACCCTACCACAGCATTAAAGGGTGAACCTAAGCACCCACGCTCATCCTGCAACCCACAGAAACCCCGGGCCTGCTTCAGGAACAGGCACCTTGCAAGCCCACAGGGAGCCTCTCGGCCTGAAGCTGTTGGCTTCAGATGGGGTCAGAGCACGGGTCGATACCGCGGCTCTGGATCCCAGCACTGCCCCTCGGTCGGCGCTTGGCTCCCGAGGTCACGGTCCTGAGCGAGACCCGAGTGCTGTGTAAGGGATGGGTGGGGGCAAAGGGTGTAATCCGCGAGCAGTTTTCCTACAGTCACTGCTCGTAATGGGTCTGCGTTGGTCTGGACAAAGAAGCGATGGTCCTGGCCAGTAACGGTCCTGTTCAGAAGGCTTCACTTCCCTGAATGGAGGAAGGTCAAGGAAAATCACTGAAAAGGAAAGATTAAACTGCGAAACATGGATTTAAATGCAAACCCCAAGCAGAATTTCTTGGATGACCAGGAAAAAGGGACAGATTTGAAAACCCGCCTTGAAAGGACTGGCGTCACACGTCGAATCTGGGGCTGTCTGCAGCAAGGCGCTGCTTTCAGGCGCTGCTGGTCGCGGGGCAGATCTGGGCAGCTCTGCGATAACCGGGGCCTCGAGGGTAGCGTGCCTCCTGTTGAGACACGGTGCCAAAGCATACGTAGTTCTTCCAGATTTGCTCCAGCGTTTCTCCAAGTAAATGCTGAGGACAGCTCCACGGGCTCTTTCCGAGCTCCGTGTCAGCCAGCCGTGCCTTTTCCCCCACGCGGCCTCAGCTTCCCGAGCAGGACACTCGAGCACCGGGAGGAGCACTGCCGGGGCTGCTGGATGTCACCCACTGACCCCTCGTGGGACCACGGAGGTTCTTTTGCCCGCAGCCGACGTCTGGCTCAGACGCCTTGCACAGAGGTCAGCCGAGACCTGCAGGCACCTGCGGGCAGAGGACCGGCCTCCACCCCGCTGCCACAACGTGCGCTCTGCTCCTGCACCCCGTGGCCGGGCTGCGTCGTTATTGCGCTGGGGACAGCGGGGGCGAGCCAGCGTCCCCTTGTCCCCTCCGCCCCGCCACCGGCCCGGCAGCTGCCCGCGCTCCCTGCCCGCCTGCCTGCCCTGCCCGCAGGACCAGAGCCATTCCCGCTGGAAACGACCTGGGCACGCCAGCCAGCGAGCGCGGGTGGCTGAGTGAACGTAAGCTGAAGCTAATAAATCTCCCGTGAACACAGCCCTAACCTGAGGCCTGTTCTTTTTGCATAAAGGACATAACTAACCGCTCGGATCTGTGCCCCGCTGCTGCCGAGCCGCACCTCTGCTGCAGCTGCTGCCCCGACCCCGCGCTGCTCCTTGCCCTGTGCCCGCGCACCCCTCCTGGTGCCGCACGCGTCGCCAGCGGGAGGCCTCGGGGCCGGGATGTCCCCTGAGCCCCACCGGGAGCTTTCTCCCTAGCAGGGTGTTTGGGCGCCGTCACAAATCACCGCTCAGCCCCAGCTCTGACGAGGTTGTAAGACATAGAAGGATCAAAGGAAGGCATTTTCCCAAACCTCAGATAACTTTCATGTTTCTTTCCTGACTCCTGTCAGGTGTTTTAATAACCGCTTAAAATGCACAGTTCCGGTGCCATTTCCCAGCGCTGCTCTCACCGCGGCTGAATGCAGCCACGCAGCCCCACAGCTGCTGCCCCGGCCCTGCATCACCAAAACCGCCGCCGTGCACACCCACGGGGGTCCCCCACACCACCACCCTGCTCACCCACGGGGGTCCCCCACACCACCACCCTGCTCACCCATGGGGGTCCCCCACACCACCGCCTTCCACATGTGCCTGGGGATTCCTTGCCCATCTGTGCCCCCAGGCTGTGCTTTTAACTGTGTCTCCTACAGATCGTCAGCACCTGCGGTTTTGTGCTGGCTCCAGGACCGCCAAGGGAGCTGCTAAATGCCACCAGTGCTGCAGAGGTCTTTCAGGAAATAAATAAAAAAATGTTGACAAACGCATTCTGAATTCATCAGCTAGCTTTTGGAGTCAATTAGTAGTTCTTTATTAGCACTGTGCGCTGCTAAGTCTTCAAGTCAAAAGGTCCCACGGCACTAAGTCCATTTCTTACCAAAGCAAATCGGGTTAAATCCGCATTTCCTGCGAAAACGAAGACGGGGTTGTTCCAAAAGGCTGCTCCCACCAGGTGAGCTCCCAGGGGAGGCGCAGGAAATTGCTCCTGCAAAGCAAAATGTCAAATTCTTGACTGGGAGCTGGAAACAGGATTTACCAGAGGGGGAGAGCAGCCCGCCGGCCGTGTCCCCAGCCCAACCGTGCGGCACCCGGGGCGCTGCTGGGGCACGGGAGCAGCTTCCCCGCTGGCTGCCCGCGGCTCAATCCGACCGCTCCCTGTCCCGTCCCTGGGCACTTTGAGCCACCGGCAGCGCCCACCGGCACCGCGTGGCCCCCAGGAGGGCAGGGGCTGTCCCACACGAGGCAGCTGCACCCGGGGAAGCCACAGGCATGGGTGGGCGCTCGCCCACCGCGGGTCCTGTGCAGGTGCTGCAGGTGCTGCCTCCGTCCCCCAAGGCTGCGGCGTCAGCAAGCTCCTCGCCCGCCGCGCGACAAGGAGCTCACACCCCGCTTCCTCCTAGCGCCGGGGAGGAATGCCAGACCCTCCTCCTTCACAGCACACAGCGTCAGCGTTAACCCCCACGTAGCAGCGCGCCGTACAGCACCGCTGACACTTCTTCTGTCCCTACTGGATTTTCAACCTCCTCCTCGTGCCCTTGGCACGACCTGACGCTTACTTCTTCCTCATGCCTTTGACTTCCCTCATCGTTTTTCCGTGTACCATCAATTCTGGCTCGCAGGGGTTTCTGTTTCCAGCTGGCTCCGTTCGTTACGCCTCGCTCCGTGCCCGGGTTCCCCAGGACACACTGAGCTGTCATCCAGCTGGGGACAGTCAAGCGGCTGCCTCCGAGCGAGCCCCGCTGCGCCCCGGCAGGGGCTGGGCTGCGCAGGATGACTCCCCCCGGGGGCAGCGCCCAGACCCCTGCGCCCCCCGCGGCTCCCCCACGGCCCCGCTCTGAGGCTTTGCTGAGGCTGCGCGCCGCAGAGCGCTGCTGCTGGAGCCAAGCCTGGGCCGGGCTGAACGGCAAGGTCCCACCGCAGCCAAAAGTGTCGGACTGCTTCCGAAACCTCCCTACAGCCTGACGGGGGAGCAGAAGTCCTTCTGCAGGGGGATGTGAACCCAGACTGCCCCACAAACCCAACCTGAATGGACACCTGCCTTTTTGCCGTGCATTTCTTTTATTACAGGGAAATGCATGGCTCTTCCACTGACGGCGCTGAGGAGCCGACGCCGGGACGGACCCCAGGGCGCGGATCCCTGCTGCGCTGCAGCTGCTCTGCTCCTGCCAGGCCCCTCCAGCCGGGGGGCTGCACACCGCCGGCCCCGCGGGGAGGGCAGCTCCCAGGGACCCTGCCCCAGCACCTCCGCTGCAGGCTCAGGGACTTGCCCAAAGGCACTGGGGACAGCAGCAGCTTCGGTCGTGTGGCCCGGAGGCACTGGGAGCCCTGCTCCGTGCTGCCTGGCCTGCACCCAGCATGGGTGGAAACCTTGGCTGGAAACCTTGGTGAAAGATAACTGGTAATAAGATAAATCAGGGGGAATGTATAAACGAGCTTTTCTGACCACCGAAATGAACACAGCAAAAGAAAACTTGAGTTAGTAAGGAGAAAGTCTGGCATTTTCATAGACCCCTAGAAGAGTTGGACTGCAATGATCCCCAGATTCAGAACACGAAGAGGTGGAGGGAGAGGAGGGTGAGGATGAGGACAAGGAGGAAGATGTGAACATCATCCTGGTGCTGATGCAGAGTGCCCGTGGCCATGGCAGAGCTGCCCTGCATCACCGAGGCGAGTCTGGAGGTCTGGGTCCCAGGGTCCCCGTGGCCCTGGCGCAACTGCTGGCAGAAAAGCCCCGAGACCACCGGTGCCTGCCCCAGAAGAGCTGAGCTGGGAGGAAGTGAGGGAGAAGCAGAGCTGCCCTCCTCCATCGCTCGTGCTGCCGTGGGTTACTCCCAGAGACTGAGAATGGGAAAAACTGGACCAGGCAGAACTTCTGTCGGCATGGGGACCCTTCCCCTGGGAGGCACCCCATCCGTCAGACAGCAGGCATCCCGGGGCTGTCCGCAGGGGAGCCCAAGGAGCGGGCAGCATCTCCTTGATCTCCTCTGCTCCGGAGGCCGTGAGGACGCCCAGCTGCGCATCACGGTGCCACCTGAAACCCTGAGGCCGAGGGAGCTCAGGGCCCTGCTGAGACCTGGGGCACAAGCCCCCCTCCAGCACCTCGCTGAGCGTTTCGTGTAGCTTGCTGCTCAAACTTGCAGCCTAAATGAGGTTTTCCAGGCGGCACCACGGCTGAGTGCCGGTCCTGGTCCCCTGCCTCCTCCCGTCACACCACCGCCAGTCCGGCACGGCCACGGCACCGGCCCCGTGGGACTGTGGGGTCCTGCAGGGACAGGCAGGGCCCTGCAGGCAGCGCGGCACCGGGGGGCCTCTGGTGCTGCAGAGCACCCGAGGGTCCCGCACCGGAGCAGGGCAGTGAGGAGGGGACGGTCCCCGCGGGCGCTCGTGCGGCCCTCGGCCGGCTGGGTGGAGGCGAGGGGCGCGGGGCAGCCGCCCCAGGCCACGTCAGCCCCACCCGGGCAGATCTCCACGGGGCCCCGGAGGGAGGCGATGCCGGCCCCTGGGGCACCGCGGCCCCGGGCGCTGCTGGAGCAGAGCCCACGGCCCGGCAGCGCCGGTGCTGCTGCGGCGCGGACGTGCGCACGGGCAGGTACCGGCACAGCGCTGCCGCCACCGGCCCTCCCCGGGCCGGATGCAGCCAGCAGCGGCATCCCCTGCTGGTGCAGCCGCCCGTTAGCTCCCGCTTCCCAGACCTTGTAATTTACGTTATCGGCACTTGGGAGCAGCAGCGGCAGCCTCAGCACGATGCCTCCGTCCTGCTGCTGTCACAAGCAGCCGGGGCCGTTCTGGCCACGGAAATGACCCGCTCCACTGGCAGCACTCACATCACGCCACCGAGCTGTGACCCTGTGTCCCGGTTTCAGTTAGGGCAGGTTAACCCACAACACCCTGCTCGGCCAACCCCTGCTCCCCGCTGCCCACCCTGAGCCCCCCGCTGGTACGCACACGGCGCTCTCCACTTCCTCACGCTGCCAGCACGGAGCCCGTGACATCAGGAAACTTTCCGTGTCATCAGCATCGGAGCTTTAATTAATAAGGTCGTGCAACAGCCTTGGAAACAAGGGGACTGGCAGGAAGAGCATTCAGGCGGGAGCGGTGCCTGCACTGAGGCTGGCACTGCTCGGCCTGGACCGGGCTCAGCAGCGTCGGGGGGCAGAGGCAGCGTGGGGTGGCTGCAGCCCTGCCTCGGCGACGAGGGGCGAGGGGAACTGCAGCACTGCAGGCGTGATGGGTGACAATCCCCGTGCCACAAAAAGCAGCGCCAGGGCGTGCGGGTGAGGTTTGTCATCTGCCAGCCCCGAGCTCAGCACCCCGTGGGCGGCAGCCCCGGTGCCGACACAGCCGCGGTGCCGGGGAGCCCAAGTCACCCCCGGGCCCTTCGCACGGGAAAGGTGCCGCTGCTATTTTGAGGCCGTGACAATGAACTCCAAACGTTCCCTGAACACAGCAGCAGAGGAGGCAGCACATGGCCTGCCCAGACAGGAGCTGTGTGCGCCTGCTGCGTGCCCCTGGGGACAGCCGTGGCCTGGTGGATGGAGCAGGCACGGGGGCACGACGGCAGCCGGCACCCCCCCGGCACAGCCCTGCAGCCGGTGCTGGCAGCGGGCAGCGACACCCTGAACGCTGAAGGCAAAGGTGGAGGCACGGGGAGCTGAGCCTGGGGGAGGGGAGGTGAGGACTGGGAGCAGGGTGTGCGGTGCCCTCGCCCCAGGAGCGCCCCATCGCCTCCAGAGCAGCCGCCACGGCGCGGGGCAGCGCCTGGACCAGGCAGCCGCCCAAGGAGCTCTGAGCGGAGCAGTGGGCACTGAGCCCCGCGGCTGTGACCGGAGGGGAGAGGCGGCTGCGGCACCACCGGGGCGTGCCGAGGGCCGGCTCCATCCCTGGACCCTCCTCAGGCCCTGGGGGAGCCTGCATAAAGCGCCCCAAAACAGCGGCGCACGCCTGTCGGTACGGATGTGCGGAGCAGGACGTCCTCCCGGCCTGGTCCAGCCTTTGCGACATCATTTTATAATAAGGTGGCAAGCAGGAAAAGACAAGGCTTGGTAAGGCTGGGCCAGGAGGGGCACCCAGAGCGACGCAGAGGGGGAGCGGGGTCAGTGAGGGAGGGGGACAGCGACGAGGCCGCGCTGGGGCCGTGGGGCTGGGGCCGCGCAGTCACCCCGGGGGTCCCCAGGTGCCGTGGCACAGCGGGGCCGGGGCACAGGGGCCGGGGCGGGTGGCAGCGCCCATCAGGCCCCCGGCCCCGCGGCTCTCCTCGCCCCTTGCGCCTCCATCTCCCCAGCGTGGGCTCTCCCCATGCCGCAGGAGGTTGGAGCCGATTCCTGTTCGTCTTCTAAAGCTTGTCTGGTGAGGCATTGTCTGGGAGCCATTATGAAACGGCTGCTGATAAAATGAGTGGATTTCACAAAAAAGGAGTGGAATGACAAACAGCAATTATGGCGCAGGCACGGAGCGAAGCAGATATCTTGGCGAGGCAGCCCCGTGCAAACAACGCGCCCTGAAGGAGTCAAACGCATCCAGCTCCCCGGCAATGGAGACGGCGGCCCCAGGCTGAAGCAGCGCGGGCTCTGCTCTGCGAAGCAACAAACCCAGGAAGGATTTAGGGGTCGATGCAGAACCGTCCTGAGAGCGGCCGGAGCCGTCGCTGGGAGTTAACCGAGGGAGGGACGAGCGGGTCCAGGCACGGGGGGGCCTCGTCCCGCCGCAGCACAGCGGGAGCCGCGCCAACACAACGCCCCCGCCTCCAGCGGAGCCGCGCTCGGAAGACGGAGAGGCTGCACCGGGAGGGAGGGCTGCACCACGGAGCTGGGGAAAAAATCCGTGCCGTTGAGCTTGTCAGGAAGGTTCAAGAAGTGGCAATTACGGCAGACACGGACATGGGAGGGAGAAAGCACCGAGCGCTGAAGGCGCCGCGTTTCAGAATAACGAGAACTGCGGCTGCTGTGGAAACGGCAGCGGCAGACAAGAAGCACGACGTGTGCCCGGCGCGTTTTATCTGCGATCAGAGCGGGTCTCGGCGCGGGCCAGCCCAAGGGGAGCCTTTCTGGAAGGCAGGACTTGGCTGAGCGGCCACGAGAGACCTCGCCTGGTGCCCGCAGTGCCTGGGGCCGGCCCCGCTCCTCCCGGGGCTCTGCCCCCTCCCCGTGCCCGAGCAGCCCCCTCGTGCCACCGCCTGTCCCCGCTCTCCGGATCCGTCCCCTGGTGCCGGCGGCACTGCCCAGGGCCCCGTCAGGGCCAGCGCCAGGGCTGCGGGCACAGCCTCGTCTCCCACCTCCCGTCCTGCCTGGGCCGATTCGCACAGATCTGCACGCAGGCTGCGGGCCTAAAAATACACCAGGAGTATTTTTACATCTTGTAAACGGATGAAAAAGAAGGAGGAACACAGCAGCAGCGCTGGAGAGGACTGCGGGAGCTCGTTTTGATTCATCCCCTCATCCAAGCCAGGCTGCTCTCTGACCGGGTTCCTGGGGAATATTTAGCATGCCCTGAAAAGCCTCCGGTGACGGAGAGCCGACAACTTTTGCTCTATTCTGGTGCTCGGTTATTCTTAGACAATTACCAATCTTCGAGTTCCCCTTCTGGAGGTTCAGCAGATGATTCCTTTTCCCTCCTAGATGATCCCCCCCCATCAATCAGCCTTCCCCACGTCTCGGTGCATCGCGCAGCCATCGCCGGCGTCCCCCCTCGCAGCTGGAGCCATCCCACGCTTTCCAGCCTCCCTCACAAGCGAGGAGCTCGTGGCCTCCGCTCGCGCTGCTGCTTTGCTCGGGGTCTCCCCCGTTCCTCCCGGCCTCCCCCACCCCAGGGACCCCCTCTCCCACTGCAGATTTCCTCTGGCCCTCGCCTGAGGAGAGCCCCCGCGTCCCGCTGTGCCGCCCCAGCAGCTCACCCAGAAATGTTCCTAAATTCACCCATTTCAGACCCTTTCCGAACCCAGCAGCGCAGGGTGCTCGCAGCCCCCCTCGGCTCTGTCCCCACAGCCGGGGCCGTGCACCCCCAAGCCCCCAAACCCCCTGCACCCCCACAGCCCTGCACCCCTGAAACCTTCCACCCCTGCATCCCCTGAACCCCCTGCACCACCCCCAAACCCCTGCACCCCTGCACCCCCACAGCCCTGCACCCCCTGAACCCCCTGCACTACCTCCGAATCCCTGCACCCCCTGCACCCCCTGCACCCCCTGCACCCCCGCAGCCCCTTCTCCTGCACAGCTCCTGGGGCAGCATCGGGCTTTGCCTCCCGCTGTCCCCTTCCCGTGGTCCCCAAGGGCGTTCCCCAGAACCGAGGGTCCTGGCCTGCGAGGCCGCCCACCCCATTTGGGGGTGCAACGCCCCCCCCACGGCCCGGCCCCCCGTGGGGCTCGGCACCGGGACCCTGGGGCAGGGGGTGCCGGGGGGGCAGCGGCCGCAGCGACCCCACAGCTCTGCGGGTGCTGGGAACCGCAGCCCGAGGTGGGCGCAGGGGCAGGGGGAGCAGTGAGAGGAGGAGCCCGCGGTGACGGCGGGTGAGCGGACGGAGACTGGCCAGGAAAAATAACACCGGGAGCTCGACCGGGCCGAGGGGCTGCGGAACGGGGCAGTGGGGGAGAGGGCAGGGGGCGGGGGGCAGCGCTCGCGGGGGGCCGGAGCCTCTCCGAACGGGGATTTGGTGCCCAGCCCCGTGCCCCCAGCGCCTCCTCACGCCTCGCTGGGAAGGAGAGGGGTGGGAAGCCCCGGCTCCCCCCGCGGCCGCCGAGCACGCGGTGGGGCGGGCGTCGTGGTGCTCCTCGGGCGGGGAGGGGGCTGACAGCGGGATGTCCCCCCGCCACAACGGCTGTCCCTGCGGACGGGGTGCGGGTCGGGATGGGGGCAGGGTCAGGGTCGGGGTCGGGGGGCTTTCCCCCGCAGCACCCGCAGCTCCTTCACCGGCCCCGGGGGGCACGGCGGGGGCCAGGGCATGCGGGGGAGGCCAGAGGCACTGGCAGAGCCCTGGAGACCTCACACCCGCGGCTGCCCAGTGGCAGAGGGGCCTCGGCCCTGCTGCTTGTAACGACCCCAGGAGGTGCTGAGGAAATCCCAGCCCGCCGGGGCTGCAGCTGCAGCAGGGGGAGCGGGGGGGAGCCTGCTTCTGGCACCGGGCACAGCGGCAGGGAAGGGGCGCAGCAGCCTTGGGGCGCCAAGGGGCAGCGGGGCCCTGGGCCGAGCCCCTCGCGGCGCAGCACCAGCGGCAGCACCGGGCACCGGTGAGCGGGGGCGGCCGGGCAGAGCCCAGCAGGATTTTGGGTTTCCCTCCCCGGTGCTCCGGGCAGGACTCTGCGGCTTCGCCTCCGCATCCCCACGGAGCAGCGACGCCGTGGAAGCGGGGACGGCTTCGTGCCGACGGTGCTTTAAATGAATACTGAAAATCAGAGAGGTTTGGAAGGGGCCCACGCAGAGCGATTTGAGGGCTGCAGCGAGCGGCGTACAGCAGCAGATTTAAAGAGCACAATCTGTTCAGCTCATCCAGAAGGAGACTGAGGGGTGGCTCGATCACGCTGCAGCAGCGCTTTCACAGGGAAATATTAAACGGCTCTTTGACTGAGCCAGGGAAGATATAAACAGACTCAATCGCCAGAAGCTGAAGCCAGGCAGATCCACGCTGAAAATCAGACAAAATTTTATCGGAGAGCGTGCTTAACCACTCGGTGCAACACGGGGAGCTTGAGCAGCCAGAACCCCTCCGATGACTTTTTTTCAGACACGGCTTACTTTCTACATCCTCATAGCTACAAACCCTCTTTCTGCCTCGTGTGCAGAGGCATTCCTCCAGCCCCGCTGCTTCCCTGGCACCCTGCCGTCCAGCCCCTCCCCGCCCTGGGATCCCCTTCGCAGCCTCTCCTCCGGTGGAAGCGCTGGCTCTGCCCCCCCGGGGGCCGACAGCTGCCCCCCAGCGCCGTGTTGGCGGCTGGACCATCGCCGCTGGCTCCCTCCCTTTCCCTCTCCCCGGTGCGTGCCTCCAGCTCCCCGTCATCGCTCCCCCTCGGTGCCCCAGGGACCCTTCTGCGTGCCGGGGGGACCCACCCGGGGGGGACCCACCCTGCGCCCTCCCCACACCTCCCTGCTCGCCGCCTGTGCCCGGTGACCCGCCAGCACTGTCGGCTCCGCGGGCGGCTTGCCGGCTGCCTCAGGGCTTCGTGCCCAGGGACCCCTACGCAGCGCACGGAACTTCTCGAAGTACCGAACGGGAAGGCCAAGGCTGGGAGACCTTCCTCAGGCTGCCGCGGCCCCTGGGGGCAGCAGGCCTGGAGCTTGCACCCGGCCTGTCCTTGTCTGCCCCCCCAGTACCAGAGGCCCGGAGGCACCGGGGAGCAGCGGAGGTCCCGGGAAGCCCCCGAGAGCCCTGCGAGCGCTCTGGAGGCCCGGGGGCGGACGGGAGAGCCCCTCGGTGGGCTCCAGGGCGCCCGAGATTGCTCTGGAGGAGCGTGGGAGGCCCCGGGGACGCCCTGGAGGTCGCGGGGTGTCACCGGGACGCCTTCAGGGGGCCCCGGAGGGCCGCAGGGAGGCCGCGGTGGCACCGCCGAGCGCCCCAAGCGCAGCCGAGCAGCACGGGAGGCCTCCGGCCCGCCGGGGGGCGCACCGGGGAGCACGGCGTCCCGCCCTGGAGCCGAGTCCTGCCCCCCCGCCCTCCCCGCGACCACCTCTCCGCGGCCCCCTGCCCACGGCGCCGTGCTGGGCTCGGCCCCGGCAGCCGGCACCGGGCGCGGACCCGGGGCTGGGACCGGGGCCGCGGCCGAGGAGCGGCCAACTACAACTCCCGGCATGCCCCGCGGGAGGGGGGGGGGGCTCGCACGCACCGCCCCGCCCCGCCCCGCCCCGCCCCGCCCCGCCGGGCCTCCCCGCCCAGCAGCGCAGGACTACAGCTCCCAGCGAGCCCC
>NC_048894.1:380172-395077 GCF_011077185.1 Oxyura jamaicensis
CAGCCCGTTAATGACAGTGCCAGCCCGTTAATGACAGTGCCAGCCCGCCTTGCTGAGGGCTGCCCGGGGCACAAAGCAGCTGCTCAGACCAATTCTTCCCTTTCCCCCTCCCGACTGATTGCTGGCTAACGATAACGCGCAGCGACGTGCCCCCTGCTGCCCTGCTTTCTCTGGAGCCCTGCGAAGGGCTGGAATCTCGCCAGCTGCCGTGGGAGCTCAGTGGGAGCTCAGTGGGCTCGGGAGCCCCACGGGGCGCCTCACGCTTCGTGCGCCCGCGGGAAAAATCCCTCCTGACACGCCGGGCACGGCCTCTGCCATTTTTCGTAACGGCGCCGTGCACGCGGCCCCTCGCCCTGCCGTGGCTGGATAACGAGCCCGGAGCTGGGGAGAGGTGCTTCCCCCGGGGGCCGGGTGCGGAGCCCTGCATCCAAACCACAAAATGCGAGCGAAAAAGGCAGGAAGGTGCACGGACGGACTGCTGTCGCGCGGGGAGTTGTTCTGGCGGCGTGCCGACGCCTTGTCTGCTTCCTAAGCCAAAGTCCGCGTGCTCTGAGGTGCGTTATGCGTCCCGGGGAGCTCCGAGGCCCAGGAGGTCGGCCTTATTTCCGCAGACAGGTCTCAGCACTTCTGCTTTGGTGGCTGCCTGGGGACGGGCTGAGGGCTCCGCAGCGCCGACCTCCCGGCCCGCTCTGCCCAAGCTCCGCTCTTCCCTTTTCTCCTCCCTGCCCCGACGCGGCCGTGACGAACGCGCTCCTCGCTGCCTCGGGGCTCGCCTGGGCTCGCGAGCAGCAGGAGGGGGCCGGCCCGGGGGTCCCTCAGCCCGTCCCTCCCGCAGGCCTGCCCGGGGAGTCGCCGCTGGTGCGCGTGCTGGAGGACGAGTCGCGCAGCCGCCTGGGCCGCTTCAACCAGAAGGACGTCTCCATGGTGTTCAGCAGCGTGATGAGGCTCCACCCGTCCAGCCCGCACCCCCTGGTCGAGTCGTGCCTCAGCAGCCTGGAGCGGCACCTGGAGAAGGAGCGGCACCCCCAGACCCTCTTCCTGCTGCTCTCCTACTACCGGCTGCGCGCGCAGGCGCTGCAGGGCCACCCGGCCTCCGACCAGCAGCTCATCAACAACCGCAAGATCCTGCGCCTCGTCCGGCACACGCTGGGGCAGGTCAGCGCCATGCGCGAGCACGAGCTGGCCCTGCTGGACGAGATGCTGGCCCTGTGCGCGCAGGAGGCCAACAACAAGGCCCTGGAGGCCATCTTCAGCTCCCAGCTCTTCTACGAGAACCGCCAGGAGCGATTCATCCGCAGCATGGCAGGTAGGGGCAGGGACCCGGCCGGGCACCAGCCCCTCCCCGGGGCTCCGTCCGTGCGCTCGGCGGCCCTCGAGCCTCCTCCAGCCCCGGAGCACGGCCGAGGCCGCGCAGAGCAGCGCTGGCGGCTGGAGCAGGGGACGCTTCTGCGCCGGGGCCGGCCGGGCAGCTGCGTGACACCACGCCGCCGTTTGCCCTGCAGAGTGGCTTCCCAGGAAGGCGGAGAACCTGACCCCCTACACCATGGCCCTCATCGCCAAGTACGTGGCCCGGCACCGCCTGCGCGAGCCGCGGCTGCTCGATACCATCGCCAGCTTCCTCCTGAAGCGCGGCGAGCAGCTGGACAGCAAGGTGAGCGCCCCGCGGGGCGGCCCGGGGCTGCCCGCGGGGCCCGGCCCGACTCCGTCTCCCTCCGGCCGCAGGTGATCCAGAAGCTGGTGTTTCCCTTCAGCCGCATGAACTACCGCCCGTCCAACCACGGCGAGCTCTTCCCCAAGCTGGAGGCCATCCTGGAGCAGAAGGCGGGCAGCTCGCCGCTGGCGACCGTCAACATCCTCATGTCCATGTTCCAGCTGAGCCACTTCCCGCAGGCCGTCCTGCACCAGGTCTTCTCTCCGGCCTTCATCACCAACGTGATGAGTACGTCGGGCGCTCCCCAGGGTAACCCCGGCCCTTAGGGCGTGGCGGGGAGGTGGAGGGGGGTCTGCAACGCCCCCGGGGCCGAGCGGACCTCTCGGGGAGCTGGGGGTCTCCGCGGCGGGGCGCACGGTGGGGCGCGGGGATCCGCGGGGCCGCCTCCAGCCGCGCGTGCCCCCCGCAGGCAGCCCCTACGCGCTCATCGTGCGCCGCTACCTCTCGCTGCTGGACGCGGCGGTGGAGCTGGAGTTCCGCGACTACAGCGGCCCCCGCCTCGACCCGCGCTACCGCGTCCTGATGTTCGAGCACGCGCTGACCGCCGACGAGGCCAACAGGAAGTACAGGTGAGGGGGCACCGGGGGCAGCACGGCCCCGCGGGCACCCGCCGCCTGTCCCCTGCAGCACCGCGTCCCTCGGGGCGCGGGTGTGCTCTGTGGGAGCGGGGGGACGGGCTGGGGGCCTCGCCAGCCCCTCCCCACCCTTCTCTCCCTGCTCAGTTACAAGGGGCTCGTGGCCGAGGCCCTGCGGCAGCTGGTGGGAGAGGAGTGCTACCGGCAGGACGAGGTGCTGCCCCCCGGGTACTGCACAGGTAGCTGTCTGCGGTGGGCTCCACGCAGGGCAGGGCCAGCCCCGGCTGCTCGTCGCTGCCCCCCCAGCACCTGGGGACGGAGCTCCCCAGCACAGCCCGGGCGGCGCGGGACGCCATGGAGCCTTGGAGCCTGGGGGGCTCGTGGCAGCGTGCTGGCGGGCCCGGTGCTGACCCCCGTGCTCTCCCCGCAGACTTCCTGCTGTGGATTAACCGCTCGGGCACGGTGCTGCCCCTCTCCCGCGTCCCCGCCGCTTCCAAGGCTCCTCCTGCCCACGCCGCGGCGTCCCCCGCCGCCCTCTCCCTGCGCTCCAGCGTCCTGGCCCTCACCTCGGACTTGCAGGACTTTGCCCCGTTCGCCCCGGAGACGCCGGGCAGCCCCCCGGCCCCCCGGGAGAACAACCTGGCGGGGCGCTTCCTCTCCACGCTCTGCCCGGCCCCGGGGGGGCCCTGCTACCAGCCCCCCTCGGACTATTACTGCGGCCTGAGCAAAGAGTCTTCCCTGGAGAGCCAGGGCAGCTCCACGCTGAGCAGCCCCTCCGAGTGCCTCTCCGCGCAGCCCGCCGGCACCCCCGCCTGCTCCCCGCGGGGCTCCTCCACGGCCACCCTCTTCCAGTTCCCCATCGGCAAGATCCTGGAGGAGGAGGCGGCGGCGGGCGGCTGCCCCCAGCGCGAGCACGGCCGCTTCCAGGGGGAGCAGGCGCAGGAGGACGCGGAGGGACGCAGCCCCCCGCCCGCCGAGGACGCCTGCCCTCCGCCCTCCCCGTGCCGGCCCAGCCCCACCAGGGGACCCGGCGAGGGGCCGCCAGCAGCGGACGAGATTCAGAGGTACTGAGGGACCCCCCCCGCACCCCCCACCCCGGCACCACGCCCCCCCCGTGCCCTGCGGTGGGGTCAGGTACCGGGAGCAGGGGGGGTGCCCGTGGGTGCGGGTGGTGGGGGTGACGCCGTCCTCCTGCCGTGTCCCTGCAGGGTGGTGCTGTCGGTCAACGACAAGTGGCATTACTGCCAGAACTCCGACATCCTGGTGGGCTCGCGAGCCATGCGGGACAGACACCTGCGGCTGCTGGGCTACTGTCTGGTGCAGGTGAGTGCCTGGGCTGCTGCCAGCCCCTCTTCTCCTCGGGCAGGATCCCCTCCGCCTCGCGGCACGGGGCCGGGCCAGACGCAGCGGGTGGGGGGCCTGGAGCTGCCATCCCTGCCGGGGGGCTGCCCCGGAGCGGCCGTCCCTGTGCTCCCAGCTCCTTTCTGCCCTGTCCCACCCCAGGGCTCTCACCGGGCCAGGAGGAGCCCCGGCACCCTGGGGGAGGCACAGGCCATGTCCCCACGCGAGCAGGGGGCACCCGGCCCGCTGCCACCCCTGGTGCTGCAGGGCCCCCGTCCTGCCCCGTCCCCTGGTGCCACGCGGAGCTGGGCAGGGTGAGCCAGCTCGTCCTCCCAGCGCGGGGGGAGCCGTGGGATGACCCCCCCGCTGTGACACTGGGTTTGCTGCCTTCTGGCTGCCCCATGCCAGGACTGCTGCTGGCTTCCCCTGCTGCCGGGGGGGGCAGGACGTGGGGGCCACCCTGCGGCGGTGCCGGGGCGCGTCCTGTCCCCCGGCCCAACCCCAGCAGCTCCTGCCCCGTGTAGGGCAGCTCCGTGGCCACCCAAGGGCCCCCTCCCACGGGCACTGGGTTCCGTTCTGAGCGGGTCGTTTCTCCCCCACCCCAGCAGCCCGTGCCGGTGCCCCCGTGCAGGGCTTGTGCTGGTTTCCAGCCCGCTGCCTCGTGGTGCTGCCAGGCACCGCAGCAGTGACGCGCGGCTCTGTGGTTGCCTTCTTGCTGTGCCTGTGGTGCCAGAGGTCCCTCCCGTTCCCTTTGCCCAGCCCTTGACAAAAAGGAGGACCCTGGGCGGTTTAATTTCCCCCCGTCGCAGCCTGACTGCTCCTGCTCTTCCCGTTTGAGGTCTGCTTCCTCCCGGCGCCTTCGCGGGATCCTTGGGAGCTGTGCGGGCCGTGGAGCCCAGCCCCAGGGCACGCCGGGGGGGGGTTGCTCAGCGCCAGCCCCCAGCCGCCTCCAGCACCGGGGGGCTGTTCTCTGGGCGACCCCTCCCAGTGTCCGGCCGTGCTCCCCAGCCCCTTACAGGCAGGCAGCGAGCTGCCCGGCTTCCCCTGGGGTTTCCTTCCCTGAGGTGTGCCTGTTGCCTCGGGCCCTTTCCCTGGGCACCGCTGGGAGCCTGGCTCTGTCCCCCCCACCTCCTCTCGGGCACTGGCTCCTCGGCGCCGCGCAGCTCGTTAGTGAGGGCGTTCGATGGCTCCGGCCCGGGGCTGGCTCCTGGGGACTTGGCTGCAGCCCTGGGCCTGGCAGCTGGGCCTGGCAGCTGGGCCCTCCTCCTGCTCCATCCCCGCGCTGTGCCTGCAGCGCTGCCCCCCGGCCGTGTCCCCGCAGCCTGTGCCAGCTCCCTGCCGCGCGGCGTGCCGGTGCGGGGCTGGTGGCAGCTCCCGGCAGGGCCCCGGTGCAGCCGGTGCCGTGCTGGTCTCACGCCCGATCCCTCCCCTCCTCCGCTGGGCTCCACGGGCTGGGCCTGGAGCTGCCGCCCCGTGGTGCAGGGGGCTGTGCTCGCAGCCCTTGCTGAGGCAGACCTCGGTGGTCCTTCGGTGCTCCTGACCCCTGCCAGCCCCTTCCCTCCCCGGACCATGCCTGGAGTAACGGCCAGGCCTGTCCCCAGCCCGTCCCCGCCGTGGCCCCGCTCGCTTCCAGCCCCTCGGGTCCCAGGAGCTCTCCGTGCCGCCGGTGCCCTGGCAGTGCCGGGGCCGAGCAGCCAGAACCCCGTGGCCCAGAGCCAGGGCCCGGGGACGGGGTTGGGCTTCCTTCTGCCCGTGCTCGTGGTGCCTTCTCCCCCAGCCCTGTGTTTGCCGGGACGGCGGTAACGGGCCCTGGGCCCCGCGCAGCACCGCGTCAGGACCCAGCCTTGGGTCCGGGAGCGTTTCTGGAACGTTCCAGGGTCCGGGAGCGTTTCTGGCTCTGCCCGTCCCTGCAGCTGGGGATGCTGGGGGGGGGCTGCGGGAGCTGCCCAGCAGGATGGGAATCCCCCCGGCCTGCTGTCCTGGGCCTCAAGCTCTCCGCCCAGCCCCAGCCCCTGCGCCCCGAGCAGCGCCGGGTGCCTGTGGTGTAACGGGACCCCCCCAGGGACCCCCCCGGCCGCACGTGGGGCACTTCCCCCCGGCTCCTTCCGGGCTCGCGTCTGCTCCATCGCCGCCTCAGGGGCCGAGCCTGCGGCTTTCTTGCATTTCCTTTGTCCCCGAGGGAAGGGGAAGGGTTTCCTCCTGAGCGGGACAGGGCTCAGGGTGACGGCACCCGTCCTGCGGGGCACTGTGAGGGGTCGGTGTGAGGGGTCGGTGTGACGGGCTGGCGGTGTGACGGGCTGGCCCCCTGCTGCTGCGGTGGCTGCGGGCGCTCAGGTGCCCGCGGGAGCCTCCCCCCGTCCCCACACAGCCCCGGGCTGGCGGTGCCCACGCAGAAATGGGGCAGTTTGGGGTTTTTCCCCCGGTCCACAGCCAGTGACTGGGTGAGGGGCATGGGACCGGGCCCCAGCACTGCCTGTACTCACCCTGGGGGCGGCCGCCCTCACGCACCAGGGGCTGGGGGTGCAGTGAGGTGTTTAGGGCCCCTGGTGGGCTGCAGGGCAGCCACGTGGGGGGGAGATGGTGACCGGGGCTCGGCTCGGGGCTTTCATCTGCCGGAGGCTGCGCGTGGGGGGTGATGGGCGCCAGCCCCTGCTCTGTGGCTGCACTCTGCCTCCCCTCTGGGGGGCACAGACCCGGGGGGTCTCTGGCTCCTGTGGGGTCTGCCCGTGCCTGGGGGGCTCTCCCTGCCCAGCCCACGTGCCGGGGGGGGGGTCAGAGGCAGCCTGTGGGGCGGCTCGTGGGGCCGCGCTGACCCTCCTGTCCCATTTCAGCTGCCCTACACGGAGCTGGAGAAGGTGAGTGGCATCGAGGAGGCCAAGCACTACCTGCGGCAGAAGCTGAGGGAGCTGCGCTTCTGAGGGGGCTCAGCCCTCGCCGGGTGGGCGCTGGGGCGGGCGCGGAGCCCCTGGCCGGGGCTGGGGGGGGGGGGGGGACGGAGCTGCCCCCTTCCCGTGGGGAGCGGGGCTCGGCCGCGGGCACCTGCTGTGCGACGTGGGGCCGGGGTGGTGTGAGCTATTTATTGCCGTGAGCGTGGGGAAGGGGCGCGACGTGACCGCTGCGTGCCGGGAGCCCTGGGCTGTGTGACGCCGGGGGGGCGCGGGCCCCTGACGGCCACCCCCGGCCCCGCCAGCCTCAGGGTCACTGAAGGGTCTGGCGGTCCTGGGTGCTGGGTGGGGGGTCCGGGGCCCCCAACACACCGCGGGGGGGGGGGGGGGGGGGGGGGGCCGGAGGCTCTGCCTGGCCCCCCCGTAGGGGCTGTGGCGGCCCCACGCTGGGGCAGGAGGGGGTCGGGCAGGGCCGCGGCCACTTGCACAGGGGCTGCTCCCGGGGCCCTGAGCGGGAGGAGGGGGGTGCTTGGGACGCAGGGGTTAACTTTACAATAAAACTGGTGAAAAGTGTGCAAAGTCCGTTCTCTTTATTGGTACGAGGCAGCGGGCTGCCCCCAGCCCCGGGGCTGCCCGGGAGGCGGCGGGGGGCGGCCGCGGTCCCCAGGGCCAGCACCCCACTGCCGCGGCGGTGCGCGGGTGCTGCCCGCAGCCCTGCCCTGGGGCAGGCGGCCGTGGGGCAGGGCAGCACGGGCCACCCCCCGCACCGGGCTGCCTCGGCACTCCCCATCCCGCCACGCTCGCTCTAAAGCTGTTTATTGCCATTTAAGTTAAATAACACACGGCGGTAGTCAGATGTAACACCTGATTGTCGGGCAGGAGCCCGGGGCCAGGCCAGGGTGGCGGAGGAACTGGGGCAGGGCATGGGCCTGCAGCACTGCAGGGCAGTGGTGGGAGGGCTCTGCCCCACGGCGTGCTCAGGACGTGGCCGGGGGGGACCAAAGGCACGGGCCCCCTGTGCTGCAGCGAGCGGGGTGCCCTGGGGGGGGTCCCCGTGGGGTGAGGCCACGGGACGGCTTCTCTTTGGCAGGGGGCCCCCGGCCGGCAGAGCGGAGCCCCGGGGGTGCGGGGTGCCTGTCCCCGGCCGGGCACGGCTGCACAGCCGCTGCCCCCAGCCCCGCGCGGGGCGGCAGCACGGGGGCCTGGCTGTGCCCGGCCCCGCGGGCGGCTCGCTGGCTGGCTCAGGCTCACACTGGCATCGGCATCTCGTTGTACTCGTCCACACCTTCCCGCTCGTCGAGGATGGGCTCGGCCTCGTCTGCGTCCAGCTGGAGGAGTGGGGGGCTGAGCGTGCAGCGGGGGGGGGGGGGGGGCTCCCCTGCCGTCCCCCTGCCACCCCGGTGCCTCCCCGAGGAGGGCACGGTACCGCGGGGCTGGTACTTACACACTTCATCTCGCGGTCGGTGAAGATGCGGCTGAGCAGGCACATGCGGAGTGGCACCGTGAGGATGAGGATGAAGGGGAAGGCCAGGGAGGCCACCGTGGACATGACGGCCCACAGCACGGCCAGGCACGCCAGCTGCAGCCCAGTGAAGAGGTGCATGCGCAGCGTGCGCACCTGCGCGGGGACGGGCGTCAGGGACGGGGCGCACGGGGCCCTGTGTCCCCCCCCTCACCCTGCTGTGCCCCCACCCTGGGACCTGGCTCCCGCAGCCCTGCTTGTGTCATCTGCCCCCCACCAAGCCCCAAGGGAAGGGACCCGCAGGTGCCCCTGACCCTGGTACAGGCGAGGGTCCCGCACCCCACCAGGCAGGGCACAGACCCCCCCCCCAGCCCCTCCCTTCCAACCTTTTTGACGTAGGGGACATCAGGGTGGTGCTTGGGGGGCATCAGCAGCAGCTGCAGGCGCTCGTAGAACTGGATGCCATTGAGGGAGGTGACGCCCATGTAGAGGAAGATCCCGAAGAGCACGGCCAGCGGGATCTGCTGCAGCAGCTTCCCGATGACGATGGACAGCCCTGCGCAGAGGGGGGGTGTCCACGCGGTGCCCGCTGACCCCGCGCCCCTGCAGCCCTCCCCGTCCCCCCAGGCCCCGTGGCCATGCGGGACCCCGGCGGGCAGGGCTGGACCTACCGACGAGCACGGCCACCAGCAGCCCGGTGACCCGCTGCTCCTTCACCTCCTGGATCTTGGGCTTGTCCCCGGGCGCCACGGCCTTGCTCATGACGGTGAGCGCGTTGGCGTGCGTGACCGAGCGCACTGTGGCCGCGGCGAGCCACGGCAGCCCGAAGAGCGCGAAGAAGCCGCCCATGGCCACGATGAGCAGGAGGTCGAGGTGGAACCCAGAGCCCTTCTGCAGCATCCGCTCCTTCTTGCTGATGATCAGCCTGGGCACAAGGGCGGACTGTTGGCATGGCTCAGCACAGCGTGGCATGGCACAGCGTGGCAGGGCTCGGTACAGCACAGGGTGGCTCAGCGCTACACGGGATGCTATGGTTCAACACGGCACGGCTTGGCAAGGCTCAGCACAGTTTAGCATGGCACAGCTTGGCATGGCATGGCTCAGCACAGATTGTCACAACTCAGCAAAGCACGTCAGGTTTGGCATGGCACAGCTTAACGTGGCTCAGCATAGCAAGGCGCGGCACGGCACGGCACAGCGTGGTACAGTGCGGCACGGTATGGCACAGCGCGGCACAGCGCGGCACAGCATGGCATAGCACGGCACAGCATGGCACAGCACGGCACAGCACGGCACAGCGCGGCACAGCACGGCACGGCATGGCACAGAACAGCATGGCATGGCATGGCACGGCACAGCGCAGCATGGCACAGCACGGCATGGCACAGCACGGCACAGCGCGGCACAGCGCGGCACGGCATGGCACAGCACGGCACAGCACGGCACAGAACAGCATGGCATGGCATGGCAGAGCACAGCACAGCATGGCACGGCACAGCATGGCACAGCGCACCCTGCCCCGCTCATGCCCCGCACGGTGCTGCTGGGCCCCCAGCCCGGCCCTGCCGTGCTCACGTGGTGATCTGCGTCTCCATGAAGATGAGGATGAAGACGAGGATGGCGGGGAGCCCGCTGGCCACCATCATCCACACGGGGAAGTCGCTCTTCTCGCCCAGGGGGTTGATCACCCAGCCCCGCTTTTCCGGGGCTGTCACCGAGAACCCACTGGGCACGCTCAGCTTCTGCAGGGGTCGCAAAATGCTGGGGGGGTGCCGCAGGTTCTGCCCCCAGCTCCCAGCTCCCCGGGAGCGAGAAGGCCCCTGCCCCACACTAGGGCATGGAGGCACCCGATGGGGCTGGACCCCAGGGGCTCGAGGCAGGGGGATGCCAGGAGCCCGAGGTGGCCGAGTGCCGTGGGGCTGGTGCCTGTGCCTGTCACCCCCAAGGCCAGGAGGGAAGGGGACCGGGGGGCCCCTGCCGTGGCAGCGGCTTGGTGCTGACCTGCGTGAAGGTGTCGTGGATGCTGTAGTCCACCAGCACCATCACCAGGATGGCGATGGGCACCCCGAAGTCCCCGATGAGACGCCGAATCTGGAGGTAGAGCAGCGTCAGCCCGGCCCCCACCCCTGCCCGCCCCCCCAGCTCAGCCCTGCCCCCCCAAAGCCGGGCTCACCCCAGGGCCCCGCGCAGCGCCCGCGCCGCCGTCCCGCCTGCCCCACGCACCCGTCCGGGGAAGAACCGGCTGTTCTTGAACTTGCGCAGGAAGAAGGCGATGAAGAAGGTGCCGGCCATGAGCACCAGCGAGAGCAGCGCCGTGTTGGGCCTCCCCGTCACCTTGGCGGCGGCGCGGCCCCCCGTGCTGTTGGCCGGGGCTGTGCTGCCATCCCTCCAGGCCTCCGCCTCCGTGCCGTTGGCCCTCGTGCAGTTGTGCAGGGGGTGCTCCTGGAAGATCTGAAATGGGGGCGGGGAGGGTCTCAGGCCCGTCCTGGCCCCCGCACTGCCCCGCAGGCCTCCCGGACCCCTGGCTCACCTTGGCCAGCTTGGAGAAGGTCTCGTAGATGAAGATGAGGGAGATGAGGAAGGCGAAGATCTCCTGGGTGAAGCGGGAGACGAAGCGCACCAGGAAGCTGCCCTCGAAGGCCACCATGACCAGCACGATGAGGATGAGCCAGAAGCCGATCCAGACGCGTCCCACCAGGTACTCCAGGTCGTTGGACGTGCAGAACTGCGGGCAGACAGACGGCCAGGTCAGCGGCACGGACAGCCACAGGGCCGGGCAGGGCGCCCGGGAACGTCTTCCCCGTTCTCACCGTGAAGAAAGCCTCCTCAAAGACGAGCAGGGGCCCCGAGAAGCCAATGATGAGCAGGGGCTGGGCGCCCAGCAGGCAGAAGAGCACGCCCTGCAGCGACGTGGAGATGATCAGCTCCGACACCCCGATCAGGTCCTGCGTCTTCTCCCCTGCGGGCAGGACAGGGTCAGGCACAGCAGGCGGGACGGGTCTGCGCACCGCTGTCCCCAGGCAGCGCACTGCTGGGTCTCCCCGAGCGCTGCCCCGTCCCCAGGCAGCACAGCACACCCCGCAGCTCACCCAGCAGCCCTCCGAAGGTGATGGCTGGGGACAGCGCCGCGAAGTAGATGAAGATGACGGCCGCGATGCACTGGGGGTTCAGCGCGTCCCTGAAGTCGCTCAGGTACTTGGGGTAGCGCCGCCGCACGTCCCGGATCAGCCCCCCGAAGGGCCGGCCCGTGCGCCGCAGGGGATCGTCCTCATCCTCGCCCTCGCCCTCCACCACCTTCAGCTTCAGCAGCGCTGCACCCCGGGACGGACAGATGGGTGGTGAGACCCCCGGCACGCCGCCCAGACCCGGCCCTGCCCCGGCCCCGCCAGCACCTTTCTCCTCGGGGGACTTGGGCTCCAGCAGCAGCCTCCGCTCCTGTTCCTCCCTCTTCTTCAGCATCTCGCGCTGGAAGTGGGCGACGCTGCGCAGCAGCTCCTCGCCCTGCACCTCCGAGGGCGGCAGCACCACGCTGCAGTCCAGGAACTCGTTGATGGCGTTGAGGAGGTCGTGGCGGTCGTCGGCCAGGTAGGCGGCCTCGTGGAATTGCTGCGGGACGGCGGGGTCAGAGCCCCCGGCCGGGGGACTCGGGCCAGGCACGGCCAGGGGCAGGGGACGTGGCCAGGACACATTCCCAAAGCCAGGACGTGGCCCAGGAGACGGCGCTCACCTTGTCGGACATGAGGGTGGAGATGGAGCGCCCGATCTCGTGGTAGTCCATGTGGGTGCTGCTGGGCCCCAGAAGCACGAAGAGAAACCGCACGGGGACGGGCACCTCCAGCACCGAGTCCAGCTCCACGGCCTCCTGCAGCCGCACGAAGGCCATGGTGGGCTGGTCCAGGAACTCCACGCAGCCTGCGGGGTGTGCAAGGGATGCAGGGGGTCGCCTTGGGGCGCTTGGCATGTGGAGCCCCCCCGGCCCCCCTCTCCACCCCTCCATACCCACAAGCACCACCGTGGCCTCGGCGTTGTCTGGGATCTTCTCCAGCAGCTTCAGCTCATGCTTGGACTTGGAGCGAGTGATGCCAGCCGGGGGCGTCGGGGCCAGGACCTCCCTCTGGGGGGGCAGAGCGTGCGGCAGAGCTCAGGTCAGGGCCCGGCCCGAGGATGAGGAGCGGCAGCAGGACAGAGGAAGGCACGGGGGGGGGGGACACTGGGCTCACCTCCCGCTCCACGTCGATGCGCGTGTCGTGCTCCACGGCGTGGCCGGCGATGAGGGGCTCGGTGACGGCCGGCTCGCTGCCCTCGCCCACGTGGTTGGTGCTGTGGTGGTGCACGAGCAGCGAGCCCAGGCTGCCGGCCGAGATGTTGCGGGGGAAGGAGAAGTCCTTCTCGTCGCTCGGGTGGCTGCGGGACAAACCCAGGGCTGTCTGCGGCGGCCCGACCTCTCCGCGTGCCCGAGGGGCTCCTGGTACCGACTGCCCCAGGAGAGCTCCCAGCGTCCCGGCGTGGGCCGGTGGCACCAGGGACAGTGCCATGGACAGGGACAGGCCATGGGGAGCAGAGCCATCGGGTCGCTGTCCCCTGCTCACCTGTGCTTGAGCAGCAGCGCCCGCAGCACGTTGGCGCGGTCCTCGGCCCGGATCTGGTCGGTGATGACCATCTGCTCCACCACCTGGTGAGCCACCCCCGGCAGAGTCTTCTGGTCCAGGTCGAGCAGCACGGCGCCTGGGGCAAGGGAGCGGGGGCTGAGGCGAGCGGGGCCGGGGGTACGCCTGCCTGCGCCCCGAGGGGCTGCCCCCCTGCCCTACCGTGGGACAGGGTCTTGCGCAGCTCCAGGAGGCTGCGGAAGGACAGCGAGGCCACGTGCGGCTTGCCCCAGCGGTCCGTCTCCTCCTCCACGTCCTCCTCAAACTTGATCCAGCGCGCTGTCTCCTTCCACTGCAGCTCCTGGTTCTTGTCCACCACCAGCTCGTTCAGCTCCACAAACACCTGTGGGCACAGGCGGGTCAGCGGGGACACCCCACGCTCGCTCGGCTCCTCCGCGGCACCCCCGCGAGCAGCGGGACCCCCGCCGCGCCCCAGCCCCCCCCGGGCGCAGCGCCCACCTCGTGGGGCTGCCGGTCCTGCTTGCGGTGCCGCGTGCTCGGCTCCTTGTGGTCCTTGCTGACGTGGACGACCTGCGCCTTGGCGCTCTTCCGCACGAGGTGCCGGCGCACCCCGGGCACGTCCTCAAAGCGGTGACCTGCCAGAAACGGGGACGGACGGCGGTGGAGGCGGGCGGGTAACCCATGGGGGGCACGGCCCCGAGACGCCCCCCGCACCACAGAGCCTTGGGGAGCCCTTCCCCAGCAGCAGCCCCCCCGGCAAGCTCCGAGACCGCAGCTGGGGCAGGGCAACGACCACCACAGGGCCGGGGGCCACGGGAGCGGGGGGTGGGACTCAGCCCAGGAGGACGGGGGCCACGCACTGGCAAGGACCTGCGCGGGGGGGACCCTTGCCAGCGGTCTGCGGGTGCGCTGAGGGCAGAGAGCTCCCCAGGGAGCTGTTACGGCAAAAGCAGCCCTGGAAGTCCCAGAGCTGCAAGCTGGAGAGCCCTCGGGGGAGGCATCGCCGCCGCCTCCTGCTCCAGCCGCCCTGGGTGCCAGCCCCTGGCTGAGCGCCACTGGCGCTGCTCCTGCCCGTCCCCTGCGCCCACAGCCTGCGCCCAGCCCCGCTCGGCCGGCCCCCGCCTCGCTTGCCCCGCACACGGCTCCGGCTTTGCAGCGTCCAGCGCGGCTCCGTGCTCCCCAGACCCCCTCGCCCCCGAGTCCGAGACCCCACTCACTCTTCATGTAGTCCAGGTCGGCCGAGGCCAGCGTCTGGGCCTCCGACTCGTCCGTGGGCATCTTCTGGTACTGCGCCTGCTCCACGCCCGTCATGCTGCCGATCCGCCGCCTCTCGTGGAGGTTGTAGCTCCGGTGCCCCGGCTGCGACTTGGCCGTGGGGCGCCCGGGGGAACCGGCTTCCTCGGCGGCTGGGCCCTCAGCCGAGCGTCCCTCCTCGGCACTGGGGCTGCAACGCGGGCACCACCCCGGGGCTGAGCACCACCCCTGCTGAGCCCCACGGGACAGGGCGCCCGGACCCCCAGACCCATCGCTCACCTGGCTGCCCTGGCGGCCTTGGGGGACACAGCCCCGCAGGGCTCTGCCGGGGGGGCTGCTGGCAGTGCCGGGGGTGCTGCTGGCTCTTCTGCGCGGCGCTCGGCCACCTCGTCCTCCTGCAGGAAGAACTGCGACGAAGGCCGGGGGAGAAATTGGCTCCCAGGGGCACCAGCAGCCCCCCGGCTCCTGCGCTCCCTGCCCCCAGCGGCCCCCACCTGCACCGCCTCCGGCGGGGCGCCCTGCAGCAGCTCCTCCGCAGAGCGCTCCGTCTCCGTGTCGCACGCCTCATCCTCATCCTCTTCGGCCTCCTCGATGGTGGGGGTCTCGCCGGGGGCAGAGGCGCGGGGGCGCTTCTTCTTGCCCTTCTTGGGCGCTCCCTTCTTGCGGCGGGCGTCGGGGGGCAGGTGCGTGGACAGCGGGTGGTGGATGTGGTGGGACGACTGGCGGTGATCTGGGGGAACGGCGCGGGGTGGGCGCGCTGCCCCCCGCTCGCCCTGCCCGGGGGCCCTGCCCGCGCCCCCCGGCCCCACTCACACTCGAAGTCCTCCTCCCCGTAGCTGCGCCCGGCCTCCTCCGCGTTGCGAGGGTGCGAGTCGCTCAGGATCTCCTCGAAGCGCTCCACGCCCAGCGCCTTGTTCAGGTCCTTCTCCTCCTCCTCCTCCTCCCCGAACTTGGGCGAGCTGGGGCCCAGCGCATCCTGCTCGGGCTGCGGGACGGCCGCGGGGGCTGAGCGGCCACCGAGCCCCGCCGCTTCCAACCCCCCCCCCCCCCGGTGCCCCCTCCCCCCCCCC
>NC_048894.1:410077-415158 GCF_011077185.1 Oxyura jamaicensis
GCCCCGCCGCTCCCCGGGGCCGCCCCCGTGAACGGCGCCGAGGCTGCGGCTGCGCTGCCGGGGCCGCGGGCTTCCCGCAGCCGTGCCGCGGGCCGGGAGCTGCCCGGGGGAGGCGCGGGGAGACAGGGGCTGGGCCGGGGAGGCTCAGAAGGGACGCGGCGGGGCGACCCCCGGCTGCCCCATCCCTCCCCCGGACCCCCCGCGCTGCGCCCCGGCCCCCTGCCCCGCCGCTGCCCCGCCGCGGGTCGGGAGGGGACCCCCGTGCGGCTGCTGCAGACGCCGGGGATGGCCTGGGGGTCCCGGGCGGCGGGGAGCCGAGACCGAGCTGCAGCGCCGGGACCGGCCCGGGGACGCGGGGGGGTCCCGGGGCACTCGGAGGCACTCGGAGCCCCGCCGGAGGACAGCGGCCGTGGGCACCGGGGGGACGTCCCCGCCGGGACGGGGAGAACCGAACTGAACCGGGACGGGCGTTGCCCCCCCCCGGGACCCGGGTGCCCTCCCGGTGCCCCCCGCCGTAGGGGCGGGGCTTAGGGGCAGCACGGAGCCCGGCCCCGCCCCCGGCGCCCCGCCCCTCCCGGAACTGCCGCCGCGGCCCTCCCCGCCCCGGCCCGCCCAGCACACGTCACAGCCGGTGTCCGGCAGGGTTTTATTGCCCCCCCCCGCCCCGCTCAGCGCCGCTCCGCCGCCTGCCGCCGGGTCAGCTCCGCGTACAGCCCGCCGCGCCGCCACAGCTCCTCGTGCGTGCCGGCCTGCGGGGCCGCCGTCAGCGGGCGGGGCAGGGCAGGCCCCGCCCACTGCGGGACAGGCCCCGCCCACTTCGGACAAGCCCCGCCCAATTCGGGACAGCCCCCGCCCCCCGATTAGCCCCCCCGAGTAACCCCTCCAAACCCCGCCCATCACTCGAGCAAGCCCCGCCCCCTTGTCCCTCCTTGGAGGACCCCTGACAAGCCCCGCCCCACTTTGAGCCAAGCCCCGCCCCCTGCCCCTCCCTAGGGGACCCCTCTCCAAGCCCCGCCCTTCCTTGGGCCAAGCCCCGCCCCTTGCCCACCCATGAATGAAACCCCCAGGCCCCGCCCCCTTCCCGGAGACACCCCTCCCAAGCCCCGCCCCCTTGTCCCACACCCTTAGGACCCCTCCCAAGCCCCGCCTCACTTTGGACCTAGCCCCGCCCCTTGCCCCTCCAAGCCCCGCCCCTTGCCCCTTGCCCCTCCCTGAACGAACCCCCCTCCAAGCCCCACCCCTTGCCCCCCCGATGACCCCTCCTCCCCTTGTCCCCGGACGACCCCGCCCCGTGACCCTCCCACGGGTGGCCCCGCCCCCCGCCCCGCCCCCCGCCCCGCCCACCTCGGCCACGCGCCCGCCGTCCAGCACCACGATGAGGTGGGCGCCGCGCACGGTGCTGAGCCGGTGGGCGATGACCAGCACCGTGCGCCCCCGCGCCGCCCGCTCCAGCGCCGCCTGCACCAGGCGCTCCGACTCGGCGTCCAGCGCGCTGGTGGCCTCGTCCAGCACCAGCACGGCCGGGTCCTTCAGCAGCGCCCGCGCGATGGCGATGCGCTGCCGCTGACCCCCGGACAGCGCCGCGCCGCGCTCGCCTGCGGAGCGGGGGGACGCCGTGGGTGCCCCTGACCCCCCCCGCCCCCCCCCCCCCCCCCAGCGCCCCCCGCCCCACTGCTCACCCACGACGGTGCCGTAGCCCTCGGGGAAGCTGCGGATGAAGCCGTCAGCGTTGGCGAGGCGCGCGGCCGCGTACACCTCCTCATCGGAGGCGCCCGGCTTCCCGAAGCGGATGTTCTCCATGATGGTGGTGCCGAACAGCACGGGGTCCTGCGGGAACGGCTTGGTCCTGAGCGCTGGGGCCCGGCACCGGTCCCCCACCCCGGATGTGCCCCGCCCCCCCCGCCCCGCACCTGGCTGATGAAGCCGATGACCTGGCCCCGCAGCCAGGAGGGGTCCAGCGAGGAGATATCGTGGCCGTCCAGCGTGATGCTGCCCTGCGTGGGCTCGTAGAAGCGCTCCAGCAGCGCCGCCACCGTCGACTTCCCTGCGTGGGGGCACCGGGGGGGGCAGCATCAGGCCCTGGCCCCAGCCCCGTCGGGGCTCCCTGGGCAGCACGCTCGCCCCTGCCTCCAGACAATGGGGGTCCTGTGCCCAGGGGTGTCAGGAAGGGCCGTGCCCGTACCTCCTCCAGAGGGTCCCACGATGGCCACGGTCTTGCCAGGGGGCAGGCTGAGGCTGAAGTCCCGCAGGACAGGGTGCCCGGGGCGCGTGGGGTAGCTGTGGGCAGAGCTGCGGGGGCTCAGGGGGCTGCGGGCGGCTGGGGGGTCGGTGGGGAAGGGGCCGGGGCCGGGGGCTCACCTGAAGGAGACGTGGTGGAAGGCGACGTGGCCAAGCAGCGAGTGGCTGGGGATGGAGGCGCCCCCCCGCAGCGGCACCTTGGGCTCCAGCGTCATGAACTCCAGGACGCGGGCACCCGCGCTCAGACCCCGCACAACCTGGGGGGGCGGACGACATGGACACAGCCGGAGTGCCCCCGCCCCCCCCCCAGCAGCTGGGGGACAGCGCAGGGACCCCACGGGATCCCCCCTACCTGCCCGAAGAGGATGGAGATGTTCGCCATGGACCTGCCGGCACGGGGGAGAGGCTGAGCTCAGGGCGAGCCCCGAGGCGGTGGCAGCGAGGTGGGGGGGGGCGCGGGGGCCCTGCCCTCACCTTTGCACCGTCTGCGAGGCCACCAGGAAGGACATGAGGTCTCCAGGCGACAGCTCGTTTCCAGCCATCAGCGAGCCACCCACGAAGATGGTCCCCAGCACGATGCCTGTGGGCACGGGGAGCCTGTGGGTCCTGCCCCTCTGTGGGTCCTGACCCCCCCCCCCCCGCGGGTCTTGCCCCCCAGGGGCCACTCACCGTTGAGCGCCAGGTTGGAGAGCCCCTGGAAGGCGGCGATGCCCAGCCCCAGCCGCTGGCTCAGCTGGCTCGAGTGCTCCGCCTCGGCGCAGTACAGCCTGTGGGCAGGGGGGTGACGGCACCGCGGCCAGCCCGCGCCTCCCCCCGCCCCGTGCCACCACTGCCGGACCCCGCCGCGTCCTCACCCCGCCTGCTGGTCCTCCATGGCGAAGGCGCGCACGGTGCGGACGTTCCCCAGCACCTCGTCTGCCACCCCGGTGGCCTTGGCCACCTGCGCCGAGAGGGACGAGGGACATGGAGAGGGCAGCCGGCGGGACGGGGCGGCCCCAGGCTCTGCCCTAGGGGGTCACAGGCAAGGGGCGCGGGGTTTACCTGCTCCTGCGCCCGGCGGGAGAGGCTGCGGAGGAAGGAGCCGACGAGGGCGCCGGCGCCCACCAGCGTGGGCATGACGAGGAGGAGGAGGCCGGTGAGTTTGGGCGAGAGCAGGTAGAGCGAGACGATGCAGCCCGCCGCCTGGGTGCTGCTGCGCAGGCCCTGCAGAGAACGGGGTCACGGCAGGGCCGGGCACCAGAATGGGGGTCAGGGGGGGTCCGGTGCCACGGCCTCACCTGGGAGATGATGAGCTTGAAGGAGGACTTGAACTCCTGGACGTCGGCCGTCAGCCGGTTCACCAGCTGCCCAGTCCGGTTGGCGTCATAGAACGCCACGTCCTGCCTGCGGGACAGCGGCAGGGTGGGCTGGGGGGCTGCGGCGGGACCCCCCCCCACCCCTCGTGTGTGTCCCCCCCCGGGGCATCCTACCGCAGCAGGGAGATGAAAAGAGCCTTGCGCATGCTGGCGGCCACCTGCTCCCCAACCCGCGACAGCAGCGCGATGTACCCGAAGGTCAGCAGCCCCTGCGGGAAACGAGCAGGGGTCTTGGGACGGGGCACGGGGTGCAGCCCCCCCGACCCCCCCCAGCGCGGTGCCGGTGCCCACCTGCAGGCAGTAGAGGCCGAGCAGGCGCAGCGCCGGCGGGCGCGCAGCTCGCAGGTACCCGGCCAGGCGGCTCTGGGCGCCGCGGGCCACCACGTTCACCAGCTGCCCCAGCAGCACCGGGATGCGGACGTTGAGCAGGGCTGCGCCCAGGGCCAGCTGCGGGATGGGGCATCAGCGGGACCGGGACCGGGGACAGGAATGGGGACGGGACGGGACCACAGCCCCTGCCACCCACCACCGCTCACCACCACGGCTGCCGAGAGGGCGAGGAGCTGCGGGCGCAGGAAGGCCCAGAAGACCGGCCAGTCGAACACGGGCTCCGGACGGGGCTGCGCGGGGTCGCTGGGGACACCGGGGACACCGGGGACGGCGGGGACAGCAGGGACGGCAGCCTCCTGGCACCGTGCAACAGCCGAGCCCAGGCAGCCCAGCGCCAGGCCGGCCGGGGCGGCCAGCAGCAGGCAGCGCGGGGCGAGCGGCGCGGGCCGGCGGGGGGGGGCGCTGAGCACCGGCCGGGCCCCCCCGTACCTGCAACTGGGGAGCGCCGTGAGCGCCGTGCCCGGGCACCGCGGGGGTCGGCGGGGGACACGGGGGGGAGCGGGGGGGGCGCTGTGTCCCCCACAGCTCCCCCCCCCCGCGCCCCTCCCCCTCTCCTGACCCCCCCGCCCCCCCGAGGACCCCGGTTCCCCCTTTCCCCCCCCGCTACCTGCGCCCCGGGGCCGTGGACGGGCGCAGCGCAGCGCGCACCGAGCGCGCCCCGACCCGCGCCCCGAGCGCCAGCAGCAGCAGCATGGCGGCACCGGCACGGCACGGCCCGGCCCGGCCCGGAACGGCTCGGCACGGCCCGGCACGGCTCAGCTCGGCGCGGCTCAGCACGGAAGGGGCGGGCTCCGGAGGGGCGGCCCCGGCAGCGGCGGGCGGAGCCCCAGCACCGCGGCCCGGGCCCCAGCGCTGCGGGGTCGAACCGAAGCCCCCAAACGCGGCACCGCGCCGGGACCCCCCCGCTCCGCCACCCGCGACCGGGACCGGGACCGAGACCGAGACCGGGACCCGCTCCGCGCCCCGCGCCCGGACCCCGACCCCGACCCCCTCCTGGGCCCCGCTCCGCGGCCCCGCCGAGCCCCCGCCGAGCCCCCGGGGCGCCCCCCCCGTGCCGGTGCCGGTGCCGGTGGCGGCGCGGCCATGCCCGGCGGGGGG
>NC_048894.1:415258-416715 GCF_011077185.1 Oxyura jamaicensis
GGGGGGGCGCAGCCCCGGTCCCGGGGGGGGAGCGGGGCCCTGTGAGCGCCCAGCGGCGGGGACGGCGGGGCCGCCAGGTGAGTCCGGGGACGGGGACACGGGGACACCTCGACACGGGGACACCGCGACACGGGGACACCGCGACACGGGGGGACGGGGACGGGGCCCGTGCGCTGCCTCCGCCTCGGCCCCGCTGCCCGGGCCCGGTGCCCGAGCCCACCCCGCTCGGGGGTCCCCACGCGTGTCCCGGGGACCGTGGCGTGGCGGGGCCGTGACCGCGGAGGGCGCGCGTGTCCCCGGGGGTCGCGGCGGGGCGGGGGGGTGCCGGCGGCACCGGGGGTCCCGCGGGGACAGCGAGTCCCGCAGGGGGCGCGTGTCCCGGGGCTCCCGCGTGTCCCGTGGGTACACGCGTGGACGGGGGTGGCTTCGGGGGGTGGGACTCCCCGAGGGCCGGGGTCCCGCGCCTGGCCGTGCACCCCCAGCCCCCCCCCCCCGGGTTTTAAACGCCCCCCCGGCATTTTTGGGCCCCGGCCTTTTTTGGCCGGCGGGGGGGGGGGGGGGCGCGGGGGGCGGTGTCACGAGCGGGCGGCGCGCGGGGACACCCGATCCCGGGGGGCATCGCGGGGACAGCGCGTCCCGGCCGCCCCGGGCCCCGCCGTGCCCCCGGTGCTGAATCACGGCCCCGGCCCCGTGAGTCAGCCCCGGGCGGGGCGGGGCCGCGCGGCTTCACCTGCGGCCGGGCCGGGCTCGGCCCCACGCGCGGGACCGGCGGCGGGCGAACAGCAGCGGGAGCCGAGCGGCGGTACGGGGGGGGCGCGTCCCGTCCTGCCCCGAGAGGTGGGGGTCCCAAGGGAACAGGGGCCTGTCTTACTTCGGGAGTCCGGGGGTCCCATCCTGCCCCAAAGGGTCGGGGGTCCCATCCTGCCTGGGTGTTTATGGGGGCCACATCCTTCCCTAAGGGGTCTGGGGTCCTGTCCTATGTGGGAGGGTTGTGAGGGGTCCTATCCTGTCCCAGGTTATGGACATCCCATTCCCACCCCATGGGGTCAGGGGTCCCATCCTGTCCATGGGGGTTCTGGAGGGTCTATCAGGGAGGGTTATGGGGGGGGGCATCCTGTCTCGGGGTTTATGGGTGCCCCATCTTTCCCTAAGGGGTCTGGGGTCCCATACTATTTGGGAGGGTTATGGGGGATCCCATCCTTCCCCAGCTTCTAAGAGTCCCATCCTTCTCCAGGAGGTCTGGGGGTCCCATCCTGCCTTAGGTTATGTGGGGTCCCATCCTACTTGCGGGGGTTTCAGTGGCCCCATCCTTCCCCAAGGGTTTTGGGGTCCTATCCTACCGGGGGGGGGGTTACTTGGGCCCCATCCTTCCCCAAGCGGCTTGGTGCTCCATCCTGCCCCAGGTCGTGGGGGGTCCCATCCTTCCCCAAGGGTTTTGGGGTCCTATCCCGCTTGGG
>NC_048894.1:416725-426981 GCF_011077185.1 Oxyura jamaicensis
TTTTGGGGTCCTATCCTGCTCGGGGAGTTACAGGGGTCCCATCCTTCCCCAGGGGGTCTGCTCCCTCCCGGGCACCATCGGACCGCAGGGCATGGTGCTGGGCCCTGGTCCTGGCCACGCCAGCAGGCTGCGGGGTGCTCGCTGCCACGGGGCTGGGGATGCCCCATGCTGGGTGCAGCTGAGCCCCGCTGGCACCGCACGGAGCAGGTCGGGGTGCCGGCGGTGATCCGGCCGGCGGGACGGGACCAACGGCCTGGCCCTGCCCGGGGCCGTGCCCGCGGCTGCGGTGCGGGGCCAGCTCAGGCCACCCGAATTCGGGGCACGCGGGCGGCTCTCTGTGGCCTCCCCGGCATTTCCTGTGCCCGGCCCCGGGGCAGACAGCTCAGCCTGGCGCGGCACGGCTTGGTGCGGCACGGCACGGCACCCCTGTGGCTGGGTGGGGGCCCCATCCCCGCCCCGCTGCCGGGGGTCCCGTGCCGGGGGCTCTCCGGTGCCAGCGCACACGTCCTGCCTCATCCCGCCCCGCGCAGGCGGCACGGCCGGAGGCAGCGATGGCGGCGCAGGCCGAGTACCACCGGCTGGAGGACTACGAGGAGGACTCTCCCCCCGGCGAGGAGGAGCTGCTGGTGCACGTCACCGAGGGGCTGCAAGGTGGGGGCACCCCCCGCCGGCCCCGGGGGGGGGGCGGCTGGAGATGTGGCACCGGCTGAGCCCCTCCCCGGTGTTTTTCTCTCCCTCCAGACTCCTGGCACCACATCAAGAACCTGGATAATTTCTTCACCAAGATATCCTTGCCGGGCTGCGTGCCCGCCTGCGGGGGGGGTGGGGAGGTGCGGGGGGGGGAGGCAGCACCCCGGGCACATTCCTTAACGCGCGCCCAACATCTACCACTTCCACCAGAAGAACGGCTTCGCCTGCATGATGCTCTCCGACCTCTTCGAGCTGGTGTAAGTGCTGCTGCGGGGCGGGGGCCGGGGCTTTGCCCCCCACCCCCGCACTGAGCCCCGTGCCCCCCCCCCAGGCAGTTCCTGTTCGTCGTCACCTTCAGCACCTTCCTGCTGTGCTGCGTGGAGTACGACGTCCTCTTCGCCAACCGCCCGCTCAACCACAGCCAGGCGCCGGCCCCGGAGCGCAGCAAGGTGACGCTGCCCGACGCTATTCTGCCCGCGCCGCAGTGCGCCCAGAGGTGAGGAGCGGGGGCACGGGGGGGGCGCGGCGATGCGGTGGGCCCCCTCCCCGAGCCACGTGTGCCCATCCCGCCCGCCCAGGATCCGCGCCAACGGCTGGGTCATCTTCCTGCTGGTGATGGCGGCGGTGTTCTGGCTGTACCGCCTGGTGAAGGTGCTGTGCAGCCTGCTGAGCTACTGGGAGATCCGCGCCTTCTACATCAAGGCCCTGAACATCCCCTCGGTGAGCGGGGCCAGACGGGGCGCCGCTGGGACGGGCACCCCGGGGCCGCCCGTGCCCGTGGTGGTGCCGGCGTGCCCGCGGCGACCCGCCTCTCCTCGGCGCAGGACGGGCTGTGCAACTACAGCTGGCAGGAGGTGCAGGCGCGGCTCATCTCGCTGCAGCGCGAGCAGCAGATGTGCGTGCACAAGAAGGAGCTGACGGAGCTGGACATCTACCACCGCATCCTGCGCTTCAAGAACTACACCGTGGCCATGGTCAACAAGTCGCTGCTGCCCGTGCGCTTCCGCCTGCCCCTGCTGGGCCACGTCGTCTTCCTGACGCAGGGCCTCAAGTACAACCTGGAGCTGCTCCTCTTCTGGGGCCCCGGCTCGCTCTTCCAGAACAAGTGGAACCTGCAGCCGCAGTACAAGCGGGCGGGCTCGCGGCTGGAGCTGGCGCAGCGCCTGGCGCGCACCATGGTGCTGCTGGGGCTGGCCAACCTGCTGCTGTGCCCCTTCGTGCTGGTGTGGCAGGTGCTCTACGCCTTCTTCAGCTACACCGAGGTCATCAAGCGGGAGCCGGGCAGCCTGGGCGCGCGGCGCTGGTCGCTCTACGGCCGCCACTACCTGCGGCACTTCAACGAGCTCAACCACGAGCTGCAGGCGCGCCTGAGCCGCGGCTACAAGCCGGCCACCAAGTACATGAACTCCTTCACCAGCCCGCTGCTCACCGTGCTGGCCAAGAACGTCGGCTTCTTCGCCGGCTCCATCCTGGCCGTGCTCATCGTCCTGACCGTCTACGACGAGGACGTGCTGACCGTGCAGCACATCCTCACCGCCATCACCCTGCTGGGGCTCGTGGTCACGCTGGCCAGGTGGGTGCGCCGTGCCGCGCCGCGCCGTGCCACCCGCGGGCACCAGGGCTGCCGTGGCGCGGTCCGACGCCCGCCCCTGCCCCGCAGGTCCTTCATCCCCGACGAGCACATGGTGTGGTGCCCGGAGCAGCTGCTGCAGCGCGTCCTGGCGCACATCCACTACATGCCCGACCACTGGCAGGGCAACGCCAGCAAGTCGGAGACGCGCAACGAGATGGCGCAGCTCTTCCAGTACAAGGCGGTGAGCGCGGGCCGGCGGCCGCGGCAAGGGGGGGCCCCTCCTGCCCCCTGACGCCCTCCCTGCCCCTCCCCAGGTCTTCATCCTGGAGGAGCTGCTGAGCCCCATCCTCACCCCCCTCATCCTCATCTTCGCCCTGCCCGCCCGCGCCCTGGACATCATCGACTTCTTCCGCAACTTCACGGTGGAGGTGGTGGGGGTGGGCGACATCTGCTCCTTTGCCCAGCTCGACATCCGCAATCATGGCAACCCCCAGGTGAGGGGGCCGGGCCCGGGGGGCCGGGGCCGAGCGCTGCCGACCCGCTCCCCCTGCTCACCCCGCTCCCCCGCAGTGGCTGTCAGCGGGGCACACGGAGGCCTCGGTGTACCAGCAAGCCGAGAACGGGAAGACGGAGCTGTCGCTGATGCACTTCGCCATCACCAACCCGCGCTGGCAGCCGCCCCCACAGAGCGAGCTCTTCCTCAGCCACCTGAAGGAGAAGGTGCAGCAGGACGCGGCCGCCGCGCCGCCCGCCCAGCGCATCCTGGCCGAGGGGCCCCTGGGCACCTCGCTGCTCTCCGACGACTCGGCCACGGCGGTGAGTGGGGTGCGGGTACTCCCGTGGGGACTGCGGCGCACCGGGGCCAGCACCCCCCGGAGCTGGGGGGTGGCACGGCGGGGATTCGGCTTGGCACGGGCAGCTCTGACCGCGGTGTCTCCGCAGCCGGACGGCTTGCTGGCCAGCGTGCTGGCCCGCCCCATCCTCTCGGCCAGCGGGCTGGTGTCCCGGGAACGGCGCTTCATCCAGCCCTGCAGCACGGCCAGCGCCGCCGCCAGCGTCCTGGCGTCCCTCTCGTCCCCGCTGCCCGGGCGGGCACGCGTCCCCTCCGCCGACAGCCCCGGCTGCCACAGCGACCGCCTGCTCCCGGAGGAGAGGTGCTGCCGCCGCGTGTCCGGGGCTCGGAGCCCTGCCGGGGGCGCGGGGTGGGCGTGGGGCTGGTGGGGTGGGGGGTGCCCTCACCCCGTGCCAGCCCCGTACTTGTGCTCTGCCCACAGCTTGCTGCTGAGTGAGTCGCGCCTGCTCAGCCTGAGCCGCTCTGCCGTGCTCGCCGAGGTGGCCTCGGCCGAGATGAGCCTGCACGCCATCTATATGCACGAGGTGAGGACCCGGCCCCTGCCCCGTGGGGTCCCCGTGGCCGTGCCCCTGCCGCCCCCAGAGCCTCCCTGGTCCCCATCCCTGAGCCGCAGCCCCCCCCCTGCACCTGGCTGGGCATCACCGCAAGCCCCCTCCTGCCACCCTGTGCCACAAGACCCCCACCCCTGCCAGCCCGGCCGCCCCACGCTGTGTGCCCCCCCCCCGGGGGGCAGCGAGCGGTGACTGCCTGTCCCCCCCCAGCTCCACCAGCAGCAGCAGCAGGGCCCTGCGCCCCTGGCCGTGGGGCTGTGGGTGGCTGCAGGGGCTCCCAAGCAGCCCTCCGTGACCGCAGGTGAGTGCCGCGGGGTGCCGGATGCGCGCCGGCCCCAGTGCCTGCGGGGCTGAGCCGGGGGTGGCTGGGGGGGCTCCCCGGACCCCACCCTGGGGGGCTGTGGGGCACAGAGTGCCCTGACCCCGCTCTGTGCCAGGCTCGGCTGCCCGTGCCTCGCAGGCTCAGCTCCGGGAGATGCCGCTGGGAGGCTGGGCCGAGGAGGAGGAGGAGGAGGAGGAGGAGGAAGAGGAGCAGACGACGGGCTAACTGCCCATTGCTCCGGTGAGTGCAGAGGGGAGACTTGCCGCCCCCGGGGCCGGGCCCTACGGGGTGCACGTGCTGCAGGGTGCCCTGACGGCCCCCTTTCCCCGCAGGTTCCTGGGTGCACCAACAGCGCCCGGCACCCCCAGGCCCGGGGGAGCTGCTGGAGGGGGCGGCCGGGGGCCGGGCGCCGTGGGGCCGCTCGATGCCGCCTGCTGCAGCCGGGGGCCCGACCGTGAGGACCCCCGCGTGGCTGCATCTCTGTGCCGGTGCCTGGCCTGCGGCGTGGGGCTGGGGCGCTGCCGGGGGCAGCCGGCCCCACCAGGTGCTATATTTATACGGGGGGCACGGCGCACCCGGGGCTGCTGCCGTCCCCGCTGCCCACCCGTGCCGGGGCCCCCCCACTGCTGTGGCCAAGCCTGGGGTGACGCAGGACCCCCCTCGGCCCCGGGAGCCCCAGGGGCAAATAAAGGTTTACAGACTGGCTGTGCTCCGCGTGGGGACCGGGAAAGGGGTGGCAGGGGGGTGGCACCGGGGGGACGCCGTGGTTCATGGTGCTTTGTGACGTGCCGCCGGGGTGCGTGGGGAGCTGCTGGTGCTGCTCACCCGCTGCCCCCCTCAGCCCCATCCCTGCCTGCGGTGTGCAGGGGCCGCCGAGGCGCTGCCTGGACCCCAACCCACGCATGCCCCCCCCCCCGCGCCACCCCCAGCCCCAGCAGAGCCCCCCGGGACGCAGGACGCCGTACGGGGTTATCAAAACTAAACCTTTACCGGGGGCGGGCGCTGCCTGCAGCGGGGGGGCAGCAGCGCGGGGGCACGGGGGGGTCCCCGGCGCGCTCAGGGGGCCGGGCGCGGCGGCCGGCGCTCCTGCATGGAGAAGGACTGGCTGCGGATGCGGAAAGCCACCTCCTGCGTGCGGAAGGTGAGGCCGAAGATGTCCTCGTGGTACCGGTTCTTGTCCTGCGGGGAGGGGGCAGTGGGGACAGCGGCTCCGGGCACCCTCCTCAGGTCCTCCCCGCGCCCCCCATCCCTTACCCGCAGCTCGCTGATGAAGTCCCCCGCCTGCCCCAGCGTCATGCCGGCCTGCTGCACCAGGATGTGCTGCACCGTCTGCAGCACCTCGGTGGCCATCGTCACGTCCCCGCACACGTACATGTGCCCCGCGCACTGGCACAGCACCCGGTGCACCTCCTCCGCCAGCTGCGTCCGCAGCACGTCCTGCACGTAGGCCTGGGGGCACGGGGGCTGCGCTGAGACCCGCACGTGGCCCCCGTCCCTGTCCCCATCCCCATCACGTCCCTGTCCCCATCCTCACCCCATCCCCATGTCTCCGTCCCCTCTGTGTCCCCACGCCAGCCCTGCCTCTCTCCCTCTGCGCGCCCCCAGCCCTGTCCCCATCCCTGTCCCTATCTTGCCCTGGCCCCCACCTCCGTCCCCTCCCTGCCCTGTCCCCATCCCTGTCCCCGTCCCACCTTGGGGGTGTCGGGCTCACGGGAGAAGGCGGTGAGGACCTGGCTGAGCGCCCCCCGCTCCCGCGCCTCCTCCATCTCCTGCCGGTAGATGTGGTCCAGCGCGGACGAGCGGCAGCCGAACACCAGCACCATGGTGCCCAGGGGGCCGCCTGCGGGGGGCAGCGGCTGCAGCACCACCCCACGGCCCCGTCCACACCTCCCCGTCCCCGTGTGCCCACGTCCCCCCATCCCTGTGTCCCCACGCACAGTGTCCCCGTGTCCCTGTGTCCCCACGCACAGTGTCCCCGTGTCCCCGTGAATGCTGGTCCCACATCCCACATGCACAGCACTTGTGTGGCCCCATGCACGGTGTCGCCATGTCCCTGTACAGTGTGTCCCCTGTGTCCCCGTGCGTGGTGTCCCAGTGTCTCATGTCCCCACGCGCGGTGTTCCCACGTCCCCATGAATGGCATCCCTGCAACCCAATGTCACCACAGTGTCCCCACCCACGGTGTCCCCATGTCCCAGTGCCCCGGTATCCCCGTGCGTGGTGTCCCCGTGCCCCTCCACCCGATGTCCCCTTGCCCCCCGTGGTGTCCCCATGTCCCCACGTCCCCACGCATGATGTCCCCAGGCACAGTGTCCCCACGCACGATGTCCCCTTGCCCCCTGCACAGTGTCCCCTGGCCCAATGTCCCCGTGTCCCCACGCCCGGTGTCCCCATGTCCTGGTGCCCCCATATCCCCGTGCACAGCGTCCCTGTGTCCCCGTGCGTGGTGTCCCCGTGCGTGGTGTCCCAGTGTCCCACGTCCCCACGCCCGCTGTCCCCGAGTCCCGGTGCCCCCGGGTCCCCCCGCCCGATGTCCCCTCGCCCCCCGCGGTGTCCCGGTGCCGCACCTCCGCCCTGCAGCTCGTGCAGCCGCTGCTGCCAGAAGCTGCGGAAAGGCGCCACGCCGGTACCGGGTCCCACCAGGATGCACGGCGCGTCCGCGGCCGGGGGCAGCCGGAACGAGGGGGCGCTGCGGGGCGGGGCCAGGCGGAGGGGGCGGGGTCAGGCGGGTGGGGCGTGGTCAGGCGGAGGGGGCGGGGTCAGGCGGAGTGGGTGGGGTCAGGCGGAGTGGGTGGGGTCAGGCGGATTGAGTGGGGTCAGGCGGGAGGGGGCGGGGTCAGAAGGGAGGGGCGGGGTCAGACGGAGGGGGCGGGGTCAGGCGGAGGGGGCGGGGCCAGACGGGTGGTTGCGGGGCCAGGTGGGTGGGGCGGGGTCAGGGTCAGGCGGGAGGGGGCGGGGTCAGAAGGGAAGGGGGCGGGGTCAGCCAGGCGGGCGCGGGGCACGGCGGGAGGTGTAGTCCGGGGGAGCGCGGGGCGTGCCGGGGGTTGTAGTCCGGGGAGGGGACGGGGGAAAGGCGCTGAGGGAGGGCGAGGGGCGGCCGCGGGCCGGGAGCTGCGGGGCTGGGGCTGGGCGGGGGCAGGGAAACGGGGTTGGGGCACCGAGGGGTGCTGGGGAAGGTAGCTGGGGAGGGGTGGAGCACCAAAGCATGCTGGGAAGTGTAGTTTTGGGAGCACCGAGACATAGCGGGGAATGGGGGGGGGAGGGGGTCTGAGGCACCAAGGCATGCTGGGAAATGTAGTTTTAGGGGCTGGGGGGGCGAGGCATGTTGGGAAATGTAGTGTGGGGGCTATTGCACCAAGGCACGCCGGGAAATGTAGTTGGGTGGGGGGGCGCTGTCGCACCGAGGCATTCTGGGAAATGTAGTTTTGGGGCTGGGGCCAGAGGCATGCTGGGAAATGTAGTTTGGGGCTATAGCACCGAGGCACGCGGGGAAATGCGTTTTGGGTCTGGGGGCGCGGCGCAGCGGTCCCTCACCCCCGGATGAAGGCGGGCACGGTGTCCCCGGGCTGCAGCCGCGCCAGCCACGTGGAGCAGACGCCGTGGTGCAGCGGGCCCTGGCCGTCTGCGGGCGAGAGGTGGGCTGCGGCACGCGGACACAGCCCTGCCCTGGGGCTGGGGGACGGGGCCCCCGTGCCGTGGGACATGGGGTGCTGCGTGGGGGCGTGGGGACGGCTGCTGGGACCCCCGGGGCTGCGTGGTGGGGCTGGACAGGGTGGGACCCCGAGGTATCCCGGGGACTGGCAATGCCCTGGGGACCCGGAGGTACCCCAGGGTTGGGGAGGTTCCCTGGGGACTGGTGGTGCCCTGGAGGGGTGTGGAAATTGCTTGGGGGACCCCGAGGTACCCCGGGGAGTGGCAGTGCCCTGGGGACCCAGAGATACCCCAGGGATGTGGGGGTTCCCTGAGGACTGGCGGCACCACGGGGCCATGTGGCGGCCACAGGGCACGGGGGCACCAGCACCGAGCCCCTGTCCCCCCACCCCCTGTCCCCATCCCCGCTCACTCTCGCTGTGGTAGGTGACGACGGCCACGGTGAGGTGGATCTGGCCGGGACAGGGTCCGGGTGCGGAGCTGATGGAGTAGTAGCGCGGCTGCAGCAGCGGCAGCTGGGTGAGCAGCAGGGGCGCCGGCAGCGCCACCGAGGGGAACTCCTCCAGCACCTCCAGCAGCGTGGGGCACCGGAACCACTTCCAGTCCTCGTACAGCCGGGCGTCCTGCAGCACGCACCGCTGGGCCACGCGCAGCGCCCGGCACCGCTGCCGGCAGGGACCCCGCCAGCAGGGACCCGTGTGCCAGCAGCCCAGTATCCAGATCCCCGTATCCTGGGATCCCTGTGCCCAGCATCCCTGTGCCCAGCATCCCAACATCCTAGGATCCCGGTATTCAGTGCCCCAGTATTCAGCATCCAGTATCTCAGCATCCCAATATCCCAGGATCCCAGTATCCAGCATCCAGCATCCCAGTATCTCAGCACCCCAGTATCCAGCATGCCTATATCCTGGGATTCCAGTATCCAGCATCCCAATATCCCGCACACCAGTATCTCAACAGCCCAGTATCTCAACAGCCCAGTATCTCTGCATCCCACTATCTCAGCATCCCAGTATCCCAGTATCCAACAGCCCAGTATCTCAACATCCCAGTATCCCAGCATCCCAGTATCCCAATATCCCAGTATCCAGCATCCCAGCGCCCCAGCCAGGGGGAACCCCCGCACCCAGTGTCCCAGCTGGGCAGGAGCTGCCTGTCCCAGCATCCCAGCCCGTCAGGGTCCCAGCACCCACCCCCGGCACCAGCCCGTTCCCCCCCCAGACCCCCCCAGTGCCGACCTGGCTGAGCTGCTGCAGGCGCTCGCGGTCGGCCGGCTCCTGCGCCAGTGCGGCCAGAAGCTGCAGGAACTGGGGGCTCGGCGGGGCCGTGATGTCCAGGAAGAAGGTGAGCGCCTGGTGCAGGGTGCAGGGGGGCAGGCGGCTCTGCGGCACCCAGCTCGACTTGTGGCCGGGGAACCTGCCTGCGGGACAGCGCGGGTGGGCGCGGGGACGGGCACAGGGATGGGGATGGGGAAAGGAGAGGAGGGGAGGGGAAGGGGGGAGGGGAGGGGAAGGGAATGGGGAAGGGGGGGTGAGGAAGGGGAAGAGGAAGAGAGGGGATGGGCAAAGGGATGTGAAAGGGGATGGGGAAGGGAAAGGGAAAGGGGATGAGGATGGGGATGGGGATAGGGAAGGGGATGGGGATAGGGAACAGGATGTGGATAGGGGATGAAGAGAAAGGGGGCAGGGAAGGGAGTAGGGAAGGGGAGGGGAAGGGGATAGAGATGGGATGGGAATGGGGCTGGGGAAGGGGAGGGGAAGGAGGGGCGGGTGCTCTCCCCAGGGAGGAGCGTGGCACAGTCAGACACCAGGAGCCGCCCCGTTCCCAGGCAGCCCTGGTGGGGGTCCCACTCTGGGTGCAGCCCCCATGTGGGGGTCTCTGGGGACCGGCCCCGAGGGCCCTACCGCTGCTGTCCTTCTCCAGGACCTCCACCAGGACGGGCTCGTCGGCGGGCAGCGGGTCCTCCACGCGCTCCAGCAGCTCCTGCACCAGCTCGGGGCGGTTGGCGGGGAAGACGCCGAGGTGGTCCCCGGGCAGGTACTGCAGCTCGGGCTGGCCCGCGGTGTCCAGGCGCACCAGCATGGTGGCACGGCTGCGGGGGCGGCCAGGGCACGGCGTGGGCAGGGGTCCCCACCGGGGCCAGGGGGGTGTGGGGGCGCGGGGCTCACCTGGACGCCTCGCTCTGCAGGTTCTCCACCGAGAGCACCGTGCACGGGAACACCTTGCGCTTGTGCACGTGGGCCAGCCCTGCGGGGCGGGGGTGTCAGCGGGGCTGGGGGCTTGGGGGGACGGATGGGGGTCAGAGGAGCTGGGGAGGGGTCCCAGGACCTGGAGCGATGGTGGGGGTGGGGGTTGCAGCAGTGCCTTTAGGGCTGGCTGGGGATCATTTGGGTTGGGGGCTTGATAGGGGTTGCAGGGGCTGGGGTGCTGTCTGGGGGTCCCAGGCTGGGGTGCTGCTTGTGGTGGGGGTCCCACGTTGGCCACGGGGAATCCAGCTGGGGGCCCTGGGACCGGGGGGCTTGGCCGTGGTGGGGGTCTCAGATTGGGGGGAGTTTCCCACAGGGGTCTGGTGGGGATGGGCCCATGCCAGGGCGCCGCGGGGTGCCAAGGGGCGCA
>NC_048894.1:456981-488727 GCF_011077185.1 Oxyura jamaicensis
TGAGCGGTGCTGTGGGGGCTGCATCGCCTGCTCTCCCCGTCTCCGGTGCCTCCTAACGCCTGCCGTGGGCTCCGAGCCCTTCCCTGACGCCTGCAGCCTCTCTGCGGGGGCCAGGCCCCCACTTCCACACCGCCACGTTTCAGGCCAGGCGTCTGCACGGCTCCGTGCCGCTCTGCCTCCCCTCCTGCACGGGGGAAGCTGCCCCGAGGAGCTCGGGGCACGGGGCTGGGCGCTGATGCAGCTTGTGCAAAGCAAACACGGGGCTTGGACGTGTCTGGGACGTGTCACGGCCGTTGCCGCAGTCCGGCTGTGCCTCTCCTGAGGCCGTCTGGGATTTCGCAGCGGAGGACCCGCTTCTGGCTTGGGACAGAACTGGGTACCGCCGCCTCCCCCCAGCATGAACGAAGTTTCCTGGAAGCCTTGGACCTGCCAAGCAGCGGGGACGGGAGCGTTTCAAAGGTCGAAGGACGACCCAGAGACCACGTCCGGGACTTTTTTCTGACAGAAGGGGACAGCCGTGAGGATCAGATGTGCCAGTGGCTGCCGGCGGCACCGGGGCCTGTGGCAGAACAGGATATTTGGGTTACCGGGGCTCTGAAAAAGAAATGCCCTGGGCTTGAAGGGGCTCAGCGGAGGAGAGGGGTGAAGCTGAACGACCTGTGGCTGAAACCACACGCAGCAAACAGGAGCGGGCGGCCCCTGCGTGCGGACCTTGCCTCGTCTCAGCGGCCGAGGGTTGCGTGTCCGTGCCCAGTTGTTCCCGAGCCGCTGCTGTGTCGTCCCCAGACCCGAGCGGCCGCGCTTTGCTCCTGCTCTGCGTGGACCAGGCTTGGTTCTCCTCCGCCTTCACTGCCTGCCTCGTCCGTCAGGCGCTCCTGCGGCACGGAGGCGTGAGGCTGGGCTTTCCCCTGTCCTCTTCCACGTGTCCTTTGGGGACGATCCCTCCTGCCTCAGTGGCGGTGGTTCTGCTCTCCTCCTCCTCCTCTGGAGGCATCGCCTGGCTCCAGCTGCTGCTCGCACACCAGATGCAGTTTTTTTTCCCCACATTTCAGAACTGCAGTCAAAAAGCTCCTTATCACGGTCACCACAGGGTGTGCGACGGCCCTGCAGTCCTCCCACCTCTTCCTCCAGCTGTTTCTTTCTTTTCAGGGGAAATCTTCCACCGCGCAGGTCTCTGATGAGCGCACGCTGCTTTTTGGGGCCCTGGAGCAGCGTTCCACCAAAGGGACGCTTCCTTTTAAGGCAGAGAGGGCTGTTTTTGACAGGGCAGCTCCTAAATCACCCGAGCTGAGCAGAGCCCTCCCTGCAGGAGGACGCACCACGGGCGCGTTTCACGGCCGCGTTCCTTTCCACGCGAGCGCGGCTCTCGCCTGGCGGCCGTCAGCCCTCGGGAGGCGTGGGGGCTGCTGTGCCTCCCCTCCTGGGAGTCTGCTCCGGTGCGACCAAGTCGTCAGGGGCTCCTTCCTCCACGCTGTCCAAGTGCTTTGCTTTTTATTATTTATTATTTTTATTTTTCGGGGGGGTGCTCCAGATGCTGGTCCCTGTGGTCCCGCCCGCGAGCTGTCCCCGTCCTGCTCCGAGCGAGGCCTGGCACCACGAGGTGCCCTTTGTTCCTGCATCGGTACCCGCTAATGAAATCTGTTCTTCCGGGGAAAGCTAATTACACAAAGGTTAATTGAGGTGTCTGCAGCGTGGGAGTCGGGGAAGCGTGATCTTTGGCCAAAAATACCCCACAAAGCTTTCTGCAACAACTGAGCGGTTTTTCCTGCAATCGCTCTATTTCTGCAGCTGGCTGTGACATTGTCCTGTCCTCCTCCTCCTCTTTGCTGGTTCCCAGGGGCGGTGGGCACGAGGCCGTGCTCCTGTGCGAGCTGTGGGGTCCTCTGTCCCGAGGGAGCCTTTGGGGACCCAGGGGCTCGTCATCTGCTCTCCTCCTGCCCAAGTGCAGGGAGGAGGAGACCTTGCCCGGGCCGCGTCCAGACGGAGCGGTGCTGGAGTGCGGCTCCTCCTTCGCTGTCCCTGTCCCCATCCCGCAGCTCCCCGGCTCACAGAAGCAGAGGCCGGGTTCTTGGTGGGCCCCGGGGGCAGCTTCAAAGGGTTGGGTCCTGCCATGGGGTGCAGTGTGCCCAGCCTCACCCCCGCCTTCCGTGCCTGGAGCGACCTCAGTAACTTTCAGCGCTAGGAAGGCGGCGACCCAGAACCGTGTCCTTGGCGGCACCGGGGGGGTGACGGACGCTTGTCACGAATTCTGCTGACTTCCAGCTCCAGAGAGATAATTGGGAAGCTGTCTCCGGCCTCCTGTATTCACCCGGAGTAGCAGAGAAGGAAGAAAGGGATTTTCAGGCGTTTCATGGCTTTTTGTTGGCGTCAGAGCCCAGATGAGTCCCCAGACGGGAGCGAGGCCGGGGGGGCGCTCGGTGCGCCGAGGTTTGGGCGAGCTGCGGGCGCGGGGCCGGGTGCCGCGGCCACGTGCAGGCGGCGCACGTGGGGGCACGGCCGCGCAGCCCACAACTGGGGCATCCCAAAACAGCCCCTGCCTGTGCCAGGAGGTGACACAGAAATGGGCGAGGAGGGAGGTATCTGGGCAGTAAAACCGGCACCAGTCATCCCTGCCGCGTGCTCTGGCACCGACATAACCGCTCCTCATGGTGGAGCAGGTCTTTGGGAGCCCGGGGGTCTCGTGTCTGCCTGGGGGCTCCCTGCGTGGCCCTGCCTCGGCGCTGGCCTGGAAAGGCTCCGCCAGCAGCACTGCGCCGCTCGGCGCGGGCTCTCCCTGCTCCGACTGCCCCAGTTTCCCCCAAAACTTTCTCACCCCGCCTCGCGGTTCTGGAGCACGGGGTCAGGAGCAGATGGGGCGACAGGAGGCTGCCTGCGGGGCAGGGAGGGGGGCTGCTGCCCGATGATACCCTGCGAAGGGCTGCAATATGTCTCACTGTGTCCCTGTGCCTGGTGCAACGTTGCTGGCTGCTGGCCTTTCAGTGCTGCGTACCCCCGCGTGCCGAAGCAGCCTGGCTGGTTTGCCAGAAAGCAGGAAAAAAATAAAGATCCCCACCTCGTGCCCGTGGGAAGCTGCCGTGCCGACACGTGCAGGTGAGTGCTGATGGCACAGGTCAGGGTTTGTAGGAAAGGGGCTTGCAGAAGGGGGGGCAGCACATCTGTCAGCCGTCAAGAAAATCATTTTTCCCTGGAAAGCGAAGCGTGGGGGCAGCCGGTGCGCAAGTAGGGCAGCAGATGGACCAGTGACAGCCGGGGGGCACGGAGCCGCTCCCCACGCGATGGAGAAGCTCGCTGTCTCCCCGGGCACGGTGCTGCTGCTGTCCAGGGGCTGCCCTGCATGTGGCGAGCGGTGCTGGTCCCCAGTCCTGCCCTCCCGGGACACGAGGGGACGGTGCCTGCTGGCACGTGCCTGTCCCCGCACCCTGAGGCCGCCTGTGCCCAGCGCCCTGCCAGCAACGGGGCAGCGGCATGGAGCTGTGCGCGGCGGGGACCTTGGTGGCACCAGGGCCGGGCTGGTGACTGTCCCCTGTGGGCGATGGGGCCCTGGGTGTGGGAGCAGAAAGGGCAATTTGCCTGATGTGAACCGAGGGGGACATCTTGAGGGTGCTTGTGCTGGGGAAGGGGCTTGTCACAAGGAAACCCCAGGAACAGACAGGGTTCACGGCGCCTCTGCCTGCTCCAGCGCCCAAAGCTCCCCAGCATGTCACCGCGAGCCCTGCCCCACCAGCCCCAGCATCTGTGGCGCTGCTGGCACGGGCACGGCGCGGGTTTGTGCAGGGCATGGGCCCAGCACCGGCAGGAGGGCCGCTGGCACCACGGGGACACGCTGCTCCTGAGCGTGTCTTTCGGTGCCAGCCTGTGCCCGAGGCTTGTGCCCGACCGAGGCCACCTGCCCTTGGCCGTGAGCCCGCAGCGAGGTTTAACCAGAGCTGGCGTTGGGCCCTGCCGCATCAGCCGGCACCTGGGTGGCACCGGGTGGCTCTGGGTGGCTCTGGGTGGCACTGCATGGCACAGGGTGACACCGCAGGGCGCAGCCCAGCCCCAGCCATGCAGCCCGTGCCTGCGCTGCCGCCGCCTCCCGAGCCCCGCGGTGCTGCCGGGTGGGCGCAGCGGAGGGGGGGATTTCTCGTGCCTGAGCACAGCAGCAGCAGTTTGGTATCTCGCAGGGGCGCTTCAGCTGTCTGCAAAATTTCCGTTCTCTTTGGCAGCAGAAGTAAAGGGAAAGGGATCCTCCGTGCTTTGGGAGCTCCTGGCAGGATCTCACCCCCTGCGCTCGTGGCCCCGTCTCTCCCTGTGCACGCCGCATGCCCACAGCAGCCCCTGTGTCCGGGATGTGTCCGGGCTGAGGTCCCCAGCGATGGGCGCAGGACGTGTCCCTGTGTCCCATGCAGCATCCTGGGGGCTGCAGCCTGCAGGGAGCAGCTCTTGGCTCCCTGTGCCAGGAAAATCCTTCACTTCACGCCTCCCGCGGGGAGGTGATTTCCCAGCACGGGGGTGTTGGCGGCTTCCCCATCTGCTGGGCTCCGTCTCTGCCTTCTCTCCGTGCTGGGGATTTCACCCGGGTCCTGGTGCCCGAGGAGCCTGGCTCCAGCTCCGCAGTGCCCTGGGTGCTGCCGCAGGGCCGGGCTCCGTGGAGCCCCCGCTGCTCCCGGGGGGGGGGGGGCTGCTGCTTTCTGGGCTGTTCTGGGTGCGGAGCAGAGCGAGGGGCGCAGCAGGGTGCGGGGTGCGTGGCTGACCGGGCGATAAGGCTCTGAAAAATTAGAGGTCAGGGGGAAATGGTGGTGGGAATGGCCGAGATATGAAGGGAAAGGCCTGTGGTCTAAAACCTCGCCCTGCAGCACGTTACCAAACCAGGCAGACCTTCGTCGCCGTCACCTTTTCGGCTGTTTTTCTCGGCAGGCAGCCCAGCACCACACAGCTGCCCCACAGTGGGATGGGGAAATCTTGTGGGCTGAGATAAAGGCAGTTCAGCTGGTAAAGCAAAAGCTGCTTGCCAGCCAAGCAAACCGAGGCATTCCTTCCCTGCTTCCCACCAGCAGGCAGGTGTTCGGCCACGTCCAGGAAAGCAGGGCTCGTCGTGCGTCACGGTTTCTCGGGAAGACAAACGCCATCACTCCGAAAGTCCCCCACTCGTCCTTCTTCGCCCCAGCTTTTACTGCGTGATGCCATGCGTAGGGGCCGTCCCTTTGGGTCAGCTCTGCCAGCTGTGCCCCCCCCAGGTCTCGGTGCACCCCTCGCCTCCTCACCAGCAAGGCAGAAAAGTCCTTGGCTCTGTGGGGGGACGGGACCAGAAGCAACCAAATGTGGGTCACCAACAACCCCTGGGGAGGGGGCGTCGTGCTGGGCGCAGGGGCTCTGAGCCCTGCCGAGGCTTCCCCTGCACCCGGGGCTGTGCGGTGCAGGATACAGGCGCTGCCCACGTCCTGCCCTAGGGACGGGAGCATCAGCAGCACCCCAGGGACCTGGGGGTCGGTTTCCACATGGGCGCATGTGGCAGAGACGTGTGTGTGCTGGGAACACTTCCCTGCTGTTGGTGCAAAGCACGCTCACCTCTGAGGCGTGGGTTTTCTCCCCCCTGACCTCAGGTTTGGGTGCCCAGCCCCACTCGCAGCGCGGCTGGCACAGGCAGTACGGGGACATGGTGGTGCCAGCCCCACCACAGCCGTCCCTGTGCTCCTCACCCCTCATGTCACGGCCTCCCCGGCCTTAAAACGCAGAAACGGTGCTTGTTAGGTGTGTGCTAACCAGAGCTGTGATTCTGGGCACTGGTTTAACTCAGCGCCCGGAGCATCAGGATGGGCATTGCCCAGGGCGAGGAGCCGCAGGGAGCACCGCATGCGGCACGGTTCGGCACGGTGCGGTACCGCCAGCCCTGCGCACGCCATCTCCCCCCCATCTCCCCTCCTCCATGCTCGATGTGTGAGCTGTGCGGGAGGGAGCACACCCGGCTCTCTCCTACCGAGCTCCTTTTAACCAAACCCTTTGCAGTTTCCCTCGGCTTTCATCCCAGCGCACGCAGCAGTGCACATCCCCGTTCCCACCCGTGCCGCCAGCCCCCTGCGGGGCTGCCTCCCCCGGTGCCTCCAGCAGGAGAAGGCTCCGTGTCAGCTCTACCCGCGTGTTCCTCCTCTCTGCCCACATTTCCTTGCCACCTGTATTGGGTCTGGCTGGGATGTTACCTTTCCCTGCAGCAGCCCATCCCGTGCTGTGCTCTGCACTTGTACCTAGAGCAGCAGTGGTATCACACCAGTGTTGTGTCTGCTGCTGAGCAGTGCTGGCACAGCATCAGGACTCTCTCTGACCCTCCTAGGGGGTGGGCAAAAAAGTGAGAAAGAAACATCACCAGGGCAGCTGACCTAAACCAACCAAAGGGATATTCCATACCATATGATGTCACACTCAGCAATAAAAGGTGGAAAAAGGAAGAAGAGGGGAGGGGTGGGCTCTCGGTGCGAGAACGTCTGTCCTCCTCCCGAACACCGGCTACGTGCGTTGAGGCCCTGCTTCAAGGACGTGGTCAAGCATCGCTCATTTGTGGGAAGTAGAGAGTAATTTCTTTCCTCTGCACTTCCACACAGCCTTTACTTGTTTTGTTTAGTTTTTCCCTTTCCCCCTCCCTTTTCCCCTTTCCCTTTTTTTCCCTTTAGTTGAATTGTTTCATTAATAATAATATTTCCTTAATTATATATATATATATATATTTTTCCCCTCTTTAATTAAATCATCCTTATCTCAACCCGTGAGTTGTTCTTTCCTTTACTTCTTCCCCTCCTCATCTGAGGAGGGGGAGTGAGAGACCGGTGGTGGTGTTCAACTGCCTGGCACGGTAAAACCACCACACCACCCCAACGCCACCCCCGTGTCGGGGGCTCTGCCCGCAGCCCTGCACGGCCGGGGCCTGTTGGGCACCCGCTGCAGCCCGTGCCCCGCTGCTCCGTGTCCTTGGTGCCCTGCGGTAACTCTCCGCCCCTCCCCAGGACCCTCACGCGTTCATTTGCCTCTCGTTGCGGCTCCGTGCACCTCCCGGGCAGCATTTTTAGACGTTTGACCTACTTGCGAAAGGCGATTTATTCTCTTGTCGGGTGACACCTGCCGGGGCAGGCGCGCAGCTTCCCCTTCTGCAGCCCGGTCCCCACCCGAAGGGGGTCCGGGAGGGGGCGCGGGGGGGGTGAAGACCTCCCTGGTTCCCCACCAGGCCCTGTGGCCCCGCTGGATGCTGCTGCCCACCCTGTGCTGGGACCGCAGCTCCCAGTGGGGCTGCACCCCCTGCGCCTTGGGGCTGCGCTGCCTTGCAAGGTAGCACCCCAATAATCAGGCACCCCAATAATCAGGCACCCCCGATAACGAGCACCCCAATAACCAGGCACCCCAATAACTCAGTACCCCAATAACTGGGCACCCCAATAATCACACACCCCACTAACTCAGCACCCATATAACCCCAGCATCCCAATAACCAGGCACCTCAATAAGTGGGCACCTAAATAACTCAATCAGCCCTATAAACTGGCACCCCCATAACCCTGCACCCCAATAATGGGGCCTCCCAATAACCCAGCAGCCCAATAACCATGGTTCCCAGTAACTGTGCTCCCCAGTAACCTGGCATGGCGATAACCTGCACGCTGTGAATAAACTCGGCATAGCCCCGCACCCCACTAACTGCCTACCCCCAGTAACCCAGACACCCCCAATAACTGGACACCTCAAAACCTCACCAGCGCGGCACTGCGGTGCTGGGGGGAGCCCACCCTGCAGTGTCGGGACGGGCACACGGCCCCCCCCGGGGACCGGAGGCTCCTGGCTCCACGCGGGGGCCGTGCCCCTGTCCCCCAGCCCCGTGGTGCGGCGCCGCGTGCCTCAGTTTCCCTCTTTGCAAGCGGGGACGGTGCTGACAGTGCTGCCGGGGGCTGCGTGGGGAAGCGCCCGGGGGGGGGGGGCTGCGTGCTCCGGGCACGGAGCTGGGGGCGCGGGGGGCTCCCGGACAGGGGCAGGGGACAGGGCAGGGCTCGGCCGGGGCCGGAGCCCGACGCGGTCCGTCTCTCGCAGCGGGCTCCTGCGGGCACCGGTGACCCCCGGGCTCCCCGTGCAGCGCGGCTCCGGTACGTCCAAGGGCCGGGGGGCACCGGCTGGGGCCGGGCGCGGATCCCGGGGTGCGCAGCCGGGCAGGGCGCTGCTGGCGAGGACGGGGCCCGGCCACCGCCTGCTCCGGTCTCTCCCACGGCGCAGGTGCCGGCACCGCCGGTACCGGTGCCAAGACCGCCGGTAGCGGGGGCTCTCCCTGCCGCCACCGGGACGGTGCGGGGCGGCACCCGGCCTCGCCGGGGGAGCACCGGACCGGTAGCGGGGATCAGTCCGGGGGGGCGCCCGGTGCCGGTGCTCCCCGCGCCCGATGCTCCCCACGCGCGATGCGCACCCGGTGCCGGTGCGCCCCAGTGCCGGTGCTCCCGGTGCCGGTGCACCCCGCGCCTGATGCCCCCCGGTGCTGGCACCCCCCCCGTGCTTCCCGCCCCGCCCCGCTCCGCCCCCGCCGTCCCCTTCCGGGCCCACCCCGGTGGTGGCTCCGCCGGCGCCATCGCGGCGTGGCCGCCCCGTGCCGGGGGCTCCCGGTGCCGCCGCCTCCCGCCCTCGGTAGCGATGCAGCGGGTGCGGCGCCCGGGAGGGGAGGGGCAGGCGGGGGGGCTCCGGTGGCCGGTCCCCGGGGCAGCTCCTCCTCGTCCCGGTGCCCGGTAGCTGCGGGCCGGGCTCTGCCGTGCCGTGATCTGCGAGCTGGGCGCACAGACCCTGCCCGGCCGGGGTCCGGGATCGGGATGGGGACGGGATGGGGAAGGGATGGGGATGGGGATGGGACGGGGATGGGGATGGGGATGGGATGGGAACCGTGGCACACCACGGCCCCGCGTGTCCCCCGGGCACTGCAGGTGCCGCATCCCGTGGGGAGCAGTGGACGGGGATGGAGCCGCTGGACCCCCACGCCCCTCAGCCCCGGCTTTGCTTTCCAGGCTGCAGTGGCATTTGAGGACGTGGCCATCTACTTCTCCCCCGAGGAGTGGGTAGAGCTGGCGGATTGGCAGCGGGAGCTGTACCAGGAAGTGATGATGGACAACTACGACCTGGTCGCCTGCCTGGGTAAGGAGGAGCCGTGCCGGGTCCCGGGGCTGGACAAAAACACACGTGGGCAGCGCTCTGGGCATCCCAGCCCCGCTGCTCCCAGCTTCAGTGCCACTGCTGGGGCTGGCACCAGCAGCTTTGGATGGCACTGTTGGCCCCGCACCCGGCACCCCTGGCATGTCCCCGGGGTCTCTGGTGGTGGTGACGCTCCCCGGGTACGCTCCGGGGGATACTGAGGGGTCTCTCTCCCACGCAGACTCTGTTGACGTCCCGTCCAAGCTCATCCACAAAATGGAGCCTGAGGAGGAGCCATGCGGGGGGGCTCCCCCTGGTGAGGGGGACAGAGCAAATCCTGACACCGCTGGCTTTGGTGAGTGATGTGGGGTGCTGCCCCCCTAGGGACAAGGGGCTGGAGGCTGGGGCAGGTTCTGTGCGTCATGGGCAGGAGCCCCGAGCTGTGCCATGAGGCCGGTGGCTCCAGCCAGAGGTGGGGGCGTCACAGCTCAGGCCCCCCACCCCATGGCACCAGAGGGGCGAGGGGAGGCTGCAGCGCTGCGCCCAAGTGGGGGCTGGTGCTGGCGCGTGGTGGCTTCGTCGGGCTGTGGGGACACTGCTGGGGACACTTCCCTGACGCCGTGTCTCCTCTCCCTGCAGCTGCCTGGGGCAGGGTGGCTGGCGAGGACCCACCCGGGGACAGTGACCAGGGCCACTGGGTCCCACCTCCGCCACCGGCCCGGGATGCCAAGGAACTGGGGTGCCCCCCTCTGTGCCCTGGTTGGTGCGAGGCAGGGACCTGGGGCTCCCCTAGGGGGCTGCGGGCGTGGGAGCGGGGCGAGCGGCCGCTGGAGCCGGCGGCGGCCGGGGGGCTCCTCATCTGCGGCACCTGCGGGGAGAACTTCGAGGACACGGCCAGCCTGGGTGCGCACCAGGAGGAGCACCTCCGCCTGGCGCCCGCCCACGAGTGCGCAGCCTGCGGGAAGGTTTTCCGGCACTACCGCAACCTCCTGACGCACAAGAAGCACCGGGGCCGGCACCGGCACACCTGCGGCGACTGCGGCTTCACCTTCTGCCTGCGAGGGGACCTGCTGCGGCACCGGGCCAGCCACGTGGGCGAGGGCAGCTACCCCTGCGCGCTCTGCGGCCGGCGCTTCCGCCACAAGCGGGACCTGCAGGCGCACCGCCGGGAGCACGCGGCCGCCGCGTCGCGCCAGTGCCCCGAGTGCGAGAAGCGCTTCGAGGACGAGGCCAGCCTGAGCCAGCACCGGGCCACCCACGGCGAGGAGCGGCCCTTCGTCTGCGGGCGCTGCGACCGCAGCTTCAGCTGGAAGGAGAGCCTGATGATCCACCAGCGCAGCCACGCGCCTGAGCGCTCCCACAAGTGCCCCGTCTGCGGCCGCAGCTTCAGCCGCAGCGGGAACCTGCTGGTGCACCAGCGCGTGCACACGGGCGAGCGGCCCTACGCCTGCGCCCAGTGCGACAAGGCCTTCTGCAACAAGGCCAACCTCATCACGCACAAGAAGCTCCACCGGCGCTACAGGACTTTTGCCTGCGCCCAGTGCAGGCTGGGCTTCAGGTCCAAGAGCAAGCTGCTCCGGCACCTGCGGGTGCATGGGGACAGCGGCACCTTCGGCACGGGGGGCGACCCGCCGCATGGGCAGCCGTAGCTCTCAAACACATCTTGGACTTCACCCCCACCCCTCCAGACCTCAAGGAATTCCCACCCTGGGCGCTTTTCCCAGGGCCCTGGTGGGGCTGGGAAGCAGCAGCCTCCTGGCAGCCGGTGGAGCTGCCCGGGTGTCGTGTCCTCATCTGAGCTCAAAGCCAGGAGAGCGACGGGAGCGTGGAGCCTGGGCGGCTGCAGCTGAGCTGGAAAGACCCCGTCCTGCTCTGCCCCCGGCTGGCACGGCAGAAGAGAGGTTTGAGCCCTGGGCCCTGCTCGCAGGGTCCCCGCTGCCACCCAGCTTTGATGCTCGGATCCCCCCTGGCTGCCCGCATTGGGCTCGCGGTGCTGGAAGTCAGCACCCAGGACCCCTGCCCCGTTCCCAGGACCTTGAGCTGCCTCCTGCCCCCAGCACCTCGGGGCTGTGCAGTGCAAGGAAGGGGAGGCTCCTGTGGCCGCTTTGGGGAGGCCACAGCCTGTCCCAAACAGCCCCCCAGGACGTGGCCCTGCCTGTGGGAGGCTGGGACCATGGGAGGGGGGCCCTGAACAGGACTCCCCTGCCCCCAGCGCTGGCTGCTGCAGACCCCACCTTGGTGAAGGAGAGCGGGCTGGGCTCTGCATCCTGAGTGCTGTCTGTCAGGATCAGCACCGAGGGGCAGGACGAGGACCCCGGAGGGGTCCTGAGCACCATGCCAGGCATGGCTGGAGCCCCCACCACGACTCCCAGCCTGCGCCCAGCTTCGGCAGGCTCGTGCTGAAGCTGTGTTGTGCCGGCGTTGGGGAAAGGTGCCTGTGCCACGGGAGTGGTGCAGCCTTGGTGCACGATCCAGCCCGGTGCTCCCCCAGGGAGGGTTTTCCCCCCTGGGACGAGCTGCGTGCTGCCCAGCCCCTCTGGGCTCGTGGCCAAACCCTGTGGCCTTGGGGTGTGCCTTTCTAGGAGCTGCTGTGTGGTGCTGCGTGCTTCCTTCGTGGCCCCTGGGATGAAGGCAGACTTCTTCAGGTGCGCCGTGAGGCTCTGTGTGCTGCTCCCTTCTGTCCTCTCCTACCAGTCCCCAAGGCTGGGACCTGCTGCTGGCACTGCCCGGGTGGGCTCCTGGCCTCGGGGACAGGATGGTGGCTTTTCCCTTGGGTGCCATCACATGGGGTAGCGCCTACTTTAAGTCGTGGGGCACAATGTCACGTAATTATTGGGATCATTTGTGTGTTTTCGTAGCTTAATAAAGGCCTTTTGCAGACACGTGGCTGTTTGGGTGAACCGGTGCCCCCCGGGCCGGGTGGATGGAGAGGAGCAGGAACAATGCAGGGAGGGGTTTGCTGCCTGCCCCTGGCTGCTGTGCCCTGCCTCGCCTGGTCCCCGCTGCATCGCTGCCGGGAGCCCCGCGCGTGTCCATCCCCCAATGGCCACAGAGACGAGGGGCACCGGGGAGGCTGTGGCGAGCAGTGCCTGTGCCCACAGGGTGCTGGATGCTCTGAGCTCCAGGAGCTGCGCCGTGACCGTGCCTGCTGCTCCTCTGTGTCCTGCCAGGCCACCAGCCGGCGAGGGAGGCGCGGGTACAAGGAGCAGCGGGCTGGGAGCGGCTGGCCAAGTGCCACCCTGGGCACGTTTGGTGACTGCAGGGAGGAAGAGGATGCAGGTGGCTCCGGAGGACGTGCCAAGGCTCCTGCCCTGGAGCGAGGCTGAGCGTGGCTTGCGGTGCCCGGCTGTGCAGCCCTCTGCCCCCAGCCGTGGTTCCTGGGCGCACGGGGTGCCCGTGCCAGCCCAAGGCCCGTGGCATTTTGTGCCGTGGGGCCCCACGTAGGTGCGGCAGTGCTGGGGTCTGGGGACACGTGGGGACAAGCAGCCTTCCTGGCACCGCGGGTCTGCTGTCCTAAAAGGGGTTTGTCCCTCGGTGAGAGCTGGGACAAGGAGCAGCCACCCACGAGGCACCAGCCCCCCACCTCCTGAGCTGCCCCAAGAGGAGGTGCAGGTCCCGGGGGCGGTCCCCGGCTGCTGGGACGGGGCAGGATGGTGCTGGGGGGACCTGCTCGGGGGTGCTGCTCCCCTCTGCAGAGCCACCAGGATGCACCAAAGCCTGAGAGCACCGAGAGGTCGAAGGGTGGCTCTGAGCAGGACCCTGCGCTGCCTCCTGGGTGCCTGAGCCGGGACGCTGCCCTCGCTGCAGCTGCGCATCGCAGGGAGCGCGGCCAAGCGCCATCTGCTCAGGCGCAGGAGGCTGTGCGGTGCTCACATCCCGCTGCTCTCAGGGCACGTGCGAGCTCAGACAAAGACCTGATAAATCTCCGCCTTGATCCAGCCGCAGTGGCAGAGCCTTTCCCCCGGGAGCTGCAGTGCTCCCCGCAGCACGCCCTTGCTGCAAGGCTGCCTTGCACCGCGTCGGTCTCGCGGAGGAGCCGTTTGCTCCCTCTGCCAGCCGGAGCCCTGCTGCTGTTGTGCCAAGCCCAGCGGATGGCACCGTAATTTTATTTTTTATTGGCGGTAGAATAATGGCCAGAAACGGCAAAAACAGAGAAACTGATCCCGGGGCTGTCGTGGGTGCCAGCGCCCTCCCCCGTAGCGCTGCCAGGAGCAGGGCGGTGGCGGTGAAGGCAGCCGGGTGCTGGTCCCACGACGCTGCGGTGCGGCAGGACGGGTGCCCGCTGCCCACGGCTGCAGCCACGCGAGGCCACAGCGTGAGGACCTGCAGGCCAGCACCGCTGGGAGCGCGGGGCAGCAGTCGCGGTGCAGCTGTGCCGGAGCTGGCAAGGAGCCGGCGCGACCCAGGCTTGGCCCTGGCCCCATTTTTTTGGCAGGACCTGGCTCGCCGGCACGGTGGCTGGCTCCACGTGTGGGCTTAAATGCCTGGAGCTTGTGGGAGGTGACGGCTTGGCCACGCTCAGCAGCGTGGCAGGGGCAGGACGGGCGTCTTCTGGCTCCGGTCCTGCTCCTGCTGGCCCTGCTCCCGGGCTCCTCAATGGTATTTGGCCGCTTCCCTCTCTCCTTCTGTCCCCTCGCTGCTCCCTGTCCCCTCCTGGGTGCCTGCTGCCCTCTGGCTGACCCGCTTGCTTGGCCACCATCTGTGCCCCGCTGTCACCCCAGCTGCTCAGGAGGACGCCCTGGCTCCAGCTTCATGCCCAGGAGAGCAGAACGTGACCGAGCAACAGGACCCAAAATTCCTCCGTGGGGCAGGGAGCTGCAGCCGGCCCCTGATGCCGTGATGCCTCTGCTCCCAGCGCTGAGGCCAGGGAACGACCACGGCGGGGGCCGCCTCTGGGTGCCCGTTGAGCTCTGCACCTGGCTGCCCTTCCCTGCTCCGAGGGACGCGTGGTGGAGCTGGTGGGGAGACGTCCCCGTGCCCGTGTGGGCACCGATGCAGGGCAGGATGAGAAGCCCTGGGGCGGGAGGCTCTTGCTCATCCTCTCCTCCGCCATCCCACTCGTGTTACCGGGGTTATTTCTCTCCTACGTGCCCACCCCCGTGCCGGTGCCTCCGCAGCGTGCCCCGCTCTGGGCCGGACCGGCAGTTTCGGGGTGCAGGAGCCCTCGTGCTGCCTGCCCCTCTGTGGCCACCTCGCAGCCCTGCCAGTGTCTGGGGGCTCTTCCAGGGGGTCCCGCACCCTCTGCCCCCCTGTACCGGTGCCGTGCCGTTCCCGGAGGGTCGGCGGTGCCGTGCCGGTACCGGTGCCGGTGCCGGTACCGGGGGGTCGCCGGTGCCGTGCCGGTACCGGGGGGGCTTCGGGGCCTTGCCGGTACCGGGGGGGCTTCGGGGCGGTGCCGGTACCGGGGGGGGGGGGGGGCATCGGGGCGGACTACATCTCCCGGCGTGCAGCGGGGCGGCCCTTTGTCTGCCTCGCCCCGTGCGCCCGCCCCGGTGCGCTCCCGCGGTCGGCGGCCATCGGCGGCGATGCCCGCGCCGCCGCCCCTCTGAGCGCCGCCGGTGAGAGCGGGGCGGGGGGCACGGGGGCGGACGGGGTTCGTGGGGGGAGCACCGGGGGGAGACCCGGGGGTCGTGCACGCCCCCCCCCCCCCGCAAGCCCCGGTGCCCGTCGTGCGCGGTGCGCTGGGACTGCGGGGCTGGAGCGCGGTGCGCGCGGTGCGGGAGCCGCTCGTGCGACCCCTCCCCAAAACAACGACGGGGGGCGCCGGGAGGGCAGGGGGAGCCCGGGACGGTGCCGGTGTCGCCGGGGGGGGAAGCGGGACCCGGAGGTACTCAGGGCGGTGCCAGGGGGCTCCGGCACCCGCCGCCCCCCCGAGCCCCCCGAGCCCCCAGGGTCCCCCCGCTGCTGTCCGGTCCCGGGTGGGCGCACGGAGCCAGCGGCGTGCGACCCCTCCCTGGGGCGTGCGCCGCCAGACCCGAGAAATGCCCGTTAATACCGCAAAACGGCGCTTACGGTGCGTGCTCGGGGCTCGCCGCCTGCCGGTGCCGCCGGTCCCCGGTGGGGCTGGAGCCGGGCTCGGGCCGTGCCCCCGGTACGAGCCGCCTGCCCCCGTCCTCCCCGCGCAGGTACGGCTTTGTGAGAGCCGCGGGCACACGGCACGGCACGGCACGGAGAGCGCAGCGGCTGCACCGCTTCGGGACCCCGCTTCGGGACCCTGCTGCCCCCAGGGCCTGGCACGAAGGAGCGGGGAGGGGATGGGCGGGGGTCTGGGCGCTGCGGCGCGGCACCGGGCACCTTCCCGGGGCACCGGGAGGTGCTGGGGGATGGATGTGGGGCGGGAGAGGCACCGGGATGTGCTACCAGGGGAGCAGGGGACGCGGGCAGAACCCGTGCTGGACCCCGGTTGGTGCATGCTGGAGCCCATCCGAAATGCCCCAGCCCCAGGACGGGGCTTGCGCCTGCGGGCGAGCTAGCAGGGGGTGGGGGGCACCTCGGGGAGAGCCCCCCCGGAGCAAGCCCTCTCTTGTTTGAAAGCAGGAGTGAGCCAAACACCCCGTGTGCTCTGCTCCCTCCAGCCCTGGCTGAGCTCTGCGCCTGCCCCTGCGCCCTCCTGGCCCCGTGCCACCTCCGGGCATCCCCGGCAGCGCCAGGTCCTCCTGGCTCGGAGCACCGGTGCTGGGCTCCCGCGGGGCAGCGTTGGCACGGGTGGGCAGCGGCCGCAGCAGCAGGTCCTGCCTCGGCTCACGCTCTGCCCGGTGGCATCTGGTGCTGTGGTTAGGTGGAGGGCAGGACACGCTCTGCACCACGGGGATGTGGCACCAAGCGGGAGGGAAAGTGAGGTTCAGGAGGGGACGTGGGGCCGGCAGGATGAGGGACGAGGATGCTGCTCCTGCTCCTGCTCCTGCTCCTGCTCCTGCTCGCTCTGTGGTTACGTGCAGTTTGCCAGAGGCCACCTTGGCACAGAGCGTTTGGCCAACAAAGGCAGCACCGGGTGCCCCGAGGAGCAGAGAGCTTCTCGAGGAGTGGTAACGTGCGGGTCTGGGTGTGTCGGAGGGAAAGTCCGGGCAGGACACCGCAAACGTGGGAAGCTGCACGAGCAGGGAGCGTCCCCGGGGTGCCCAGCATGTGTTTCTGCTGGTGGCTCTGCTGGGACACAGCCACATCCCCTCTGGGCACTGCCACCGCGTCCTGCTCAGGAGGGTGCCTGGGGCACCGGGGGACACCGACCCTCACGGGGTGTCCCCAGCAGCTCCTCACCTGCTCTGGGGCTGCCCCGGTGCCGCTGGTGGCAGCGTGTCAAATTCCACTGAGATTGCATCGAGCGCATCGCCGTGCCTTCGTGAAAACTGTGCCCAGCAGCTGAGGAAAGCTGGCTGGCTTCACGGGGCGCAGCCGCCTCCGAACGCCACGGGGTTTTCTCCCGGTTCCTCCTTCCCGGTTCCTCCTTCCCCTCCAGCCCTGCCGTGTGCCTCGGCTGTGACCTTGTGCCGCTGCTGCTGGGCTGCACGGTGGGGTGAGGGCTGCAGCGGGGTCTCCGAGCCCTGTCCTGGGCTGCTCTGTGCTGTCGTAGCCCCCAGGTCGGTCTTCCTCCTCCTCTTCTTCCTCCTCCTCCTCCTGTGCCTGCCCCTGCTGAAAGCAGCAGCTCCCCAGGGCAGAGGGGAGGGGAAGGGGATAGGATGGAGGGGGAGAGGAGGAATCAGCCGGCAGGAGAAGCAGCTTGGAGATCTCTGGAGCCCCCCTGTGCCCGAGCCCCCCCCCAGCCCCCAGCCGTGAGCGGTGCTGCTTCGCTGCTTGCATTTTGGGGCCGGTTTGGCACAAAGGATGACTTCTGCCTGGGGTCTCTCTGCAGGCGTTCGCAGGGAGCAGCGCGGCTGGAGGCGGCTGTCCTGTCCCTTGGGCAGCATTTCCCGGTGGGACCCCGAGACCCCCGGCGATGGAGCCAGAGGAGAAGCCGTTTGTGGGGCACCCCCGGGGCGGGGGGCTCAGGGGAGTCCCTGGCCCCCTCGGTGCAGGTGAGCCTTGGGACCCCTGGGTGGGCTGCCCATGCCTGCTGCCCCCAGGGCCCAGCAGAGCGGTTTGCCGGGGGGTTTTGGTGGGTGAGGACCCTCGCTGGGCAGCAGGGAGCCGCTGGGGTGGTCGCTGCCCGAGGCCGGGTGGTGCTGGGGGGCTCCGTTCCCCCTGGGGGAGGTTTTGTCCCCTTGGTGCTCAGCCCAGCGCCACGGAGCGCGTGGCAGCGTTGCTTGGCCGCCGGCTGCCTGCATGTCCAAGGAACCCAAATTCAGCTTTTTCTCCCCCAGGAAAGGGCTGGGCAGGAGTGAAGCACGAGGTTGTGGTGAAAACGGAGCCGGAGGACGAGTCGGACATCGGGTACCCCCAGGGCCCAGGGGCGAGGGCCACCACCCCCAGCATCCCCGGTGTCCCCAGCATCCCCGGTGTCCCCAGCATCCCCGGTGTCCCCAGCACCAGTAAGTGACGTGGAGCAGGGCGCTGCACAGAGGGGTGGTGCTGGGACGGGGCACCGGGACCTCCCTGCTGCAGGAAAAGCAGCAGTTCCCTTCCCTGCGTAACGAGTATTCAATAACAAGTATTTGTTAGTATTTGAGTTAGTAAAACACAATAATTTAATACTGATGGGGGCTTTGGAGCCCCAGCAGCCTGCGGCTGGTGCAGCCCCGTGGTTCCCCGAGGTCCTGCAGAGCGGGGACCCAATGGCACCGGGTGGCACCAGCACAGCCCTTTCGGTCCCCAGAGCAGGACGTGTGGGCCGGGTCCTTCCTTCCACAGGCATCAAAACAGAGGTCGTCATCAAAACCGAGCCTGAGGACGACTCCTACGGTGACTGCTGCCCACGGGAGAAGGAGGAGCCCCCCGACCCCGCTGCCTGTGAGTGGGGCTGGGCGCCGGGGGGTGCCTGGGGCTGTGCCGTGGGGTCATGCTCCCTGCTCTGCCTCTCGGTGCCTTTGTGGGCAGCTGCCCCGTGCCATCCTGGGGACGGTGACACCCCACGGGTGCCATGCAGCGCCCACCCCTGCCCTCCCTGCTGCCAGCCGAGGTCAGAATCCGACCCCTGGTGCCTGTGGCCGTACCCAGGGCGCACCGAGCGCAGCCCCCGGAGCTCTGCCCTCTGCCCCCGCAGGCGATGCCAAGCCCGAAGTGATTGTGAAGGTGGAGCCGGAGGAGGAGGCGTACATCGGGTGTCCCCAGGGCCCGGGTGACCCAGGAGTCGCAGGTGAGCACAGCGGGGCCGGGACCCGGCTCATCTCCGCCTCTGGGTGCTCAGCTGCTGTTGGGAGCCACCGCACCAAGGGCTGGAGCAGCTGGGCAGGGAGAGAGCCTGGGGGTGCTGCTGTCCTCCCCCTGCCCCAGCCTGGCAGAAATGCACAGGGAGGGACCCTGGCCCCGTGCTGCTGCCAGCCCTGGGGGCACCGCTCCTTGTGCGACCCCAGAGGCGCACCGAGCTGCTCTCCCACGTGTCCGGGCAGCCTCAGCTCCCTGGATTCGTTTTACAGGAGGGGGCTGAACATGTTTCCTGGGGTCCTTCGAGCCCCAAACTGCCAGTGTGATCTCTGCACAGTTCTGGCTTTAGAGGAGAGTTTGCACGTGGTGTCTGGTCGCAGGGGCATGTTCGAGGGAGGCGTTTTACCCAGCTGTGGTGCTGAGGGTGCGATGGCTTCTCCCAGCTCCTCCTGCACCAAGGGGCTCCTGGTTGCCCTAACCCGGTGCCCCAGCCGAGGCTCTGCAGCCCCTGGGCAGCCTTGGTGGCAGCGGGCTGTGTTTGCAGTGCTGCATCCAGCCGTGATGCCCGGGGCTGCCCCTGTGCCGCAGCCGTGCCATGCCTGTGCCAACGGGTGCAGCTCCGTGCCGGGTTCCCAGGAGCGCAGGGCCACGCGCAGCTCCTGGCTCTGCGTTGTGCTGGTGGTGGCCTGGTTCTGTTCTCTTGGTAGGTGGCGAAGGCAAAGGTGAGAAGTGTCCCAAGGAGGAGCCAGAGGACGTGAAACCAGAGGTGGCTCTGCTGGAGAAGAGCCCGGAGGCTGCGCCCCGTGCCAGCCAGTGGATGGTGCAGCCGGCGCGGGGCGGCGTGACCAAGCCCCGGGGGCTCTGCGTGGGGACGGGCACGGCTCCCGTCCCACCAGCAAGCACCGCTGGGCACAAAGTCGCACCAGCACCCAGCACTGAGCCAGCCCGGCGGCCCCGCAGCCACGGCGCCGAGCGGCCCTTCGCCTGCAGCGAGTGCGGGAAGAGCTTCCAGCACCGGGGGAACCTCATCACCCACCTGCGCGTGCACACCGGGGAGAAGCCCTTCGCCTGCACCGTCTGCGGGAAGAGCTTCAGCCAGAAGGGCGACCTGATGCGGCACCAGCGCATCCACACGGGCGAGAAGCCCTTCGAGTGCACCGTCTGCGGGAAGAGCTTCTGCTCCAAGCAGACCTTCATCCTGCACCAGCGCATCCACACGGGCGAGAAGCCCTTCTCCTGCAGCGAGTGCGGCAAGAGCTTCAACCGCAAGGCCAACTTCATCACGCACCAGAAGATCCACCGCGGCGAGCGGCCTTTCATCTGCGCCGAGTGCGGCAAGGGCTTCTGCGCCAAGAAGACCTTCATCCTGCACCAGAAGATCCACGTCGGCGACCGGCCCTTCGGCTGCAGCGAGTGCGGGAAGAGCTTCAGCCGCAACGGCGACCTGACGCGGCACCAGCGCATCCACACGGGCGAGCGCCCCTTCGCCTGCGCCGACTGCGGCAAGTGCTTCAGCCACAACGGCGAGCTGATCAAGCACCAGCGCATCCACACGGGCGAGAAGCCCTTCACCTGCACCGAGTGCGGCAAGAGCTTCAACCGCAAGGGCACGCTCATCACCCACCAGCGCATCCACACCGGCGAGCGCCCCTTCGTCTGCCCCGAGTGCGGCAAGACCTTCAACCTCAAGACCACGCTGATGAAGCACAAGCGCATCCACACGGGCGAGCGTCCCTTCACCTGCCTGGAGTGCGGGAAGAGCTTCAAGTACAAGGGCAACCTGCGGACGCACCACCTCACCCACACGGTGGAGCGGGTCTACCCCTGCACCGAGTGTGGCAAGATCTTCAGCCACAAGAAGGAGCTGACCGTGCACCAGGGCACGCACACCGAGGAGCGGCTCCTGTCCTGCTACCGGGACGGGGAGTCCTTCAGCCCCTTCCTCCCCGTGCACCCGCTGCTCATGTCCTGCACCCAGCTCCAGGTGCCGCTGGAGGCCCTGTCCAAGTACAAGTAGGAGCCGGCAGAGGCGCAGAGCTCTGCGCACGTCTCTGCAGATGGAGCAGACAGAGGGGGAATGGCACGGCAGTTTCGGGACCCAGACCTGCCGTGGTGTTGGTGGCACACTGGGATGCTGCTGCAGAGCCAGCTCGCCCCGGAGCAAGCACGGCACCCTCACGGCACACTGGCAGCGTGCCCGGCACCCGGAGCACGGACGAGGACTAGAGCCGGGCCCCGGGGGATGCCGGGGGGCAGTGTGGCCGTTCCCCCACTGCTCAGGAGCCCTGAGCTTCTTCATGCGTGGCCAGGACTGGGGCCGGAGCTGGACCTGGCACCGTGGGTGCTCTCGTGCCAGGCTGTATGAGCAGGGCCGGTGGCTGCTGCAGTGTGCCAAGTGCCGGGAGCTGCAGCGCGCTCCTTCCCCTCCGTGGCACCGGTACTGCTGTCGGTGCCTGTCCCTCTGCCCCCGCGGGCTCAGCAGCCTCCCTGGTCCCTGGGGAGGTTCCCACAGCTCACATCGTGCCGTTACCGAGCCGTGCTGTCCATAGAACCACAGAATGCTTCGGGGCGGGGGGCAGACCCACAGAGACCACCCCATCCCACCCCTGCCATGCACAGGGACATCTCCCCCCCCCAGCTGATGGTGCTCACAGCCCCGAGCACCCCAACACTGGGCACCTCCCCTGGGCACCCTGGGCACCCACCGTCCCTGGGGGCTGCCTTTGGGGTGGGGGCCGCGAGCTGGGAGCTGCTGTGTGGGCGCAATGTGGCAGCTCTACAAATGCCTTGCCTCAGTTTCCCCATCTGTAAAATGGGCTGGCAGCACTGTTCCTGCCTCACTGGGAGACCCCCGGTGAGCAGCGCAGCAAGGACCACGTCTATTTATATTTCCTTTTTTTTTTTTTTTTTTTCTAATCTAGGAACTAATAAAACATGGAAATGAGCACGAGGGGGCAGCGTCCCCGTCAGGACGTGCCCCCGTCCTTTCTCCTCACCCAACGCCCCTCGGTCGCAGGGCAGCGCACGCCGTCAGCCCCGGGAGCTGGGGGTGCCCCAAACACCCCCAAATCCGCGCTCGCCGGTGCAGTCCCAGGCAGGCAGAGCTCCTCGTGGGACAAGCAGCCCCACGGCGGGTGCAGCCGTGCAGATCCCAGCCGGTGGTGCTGAGCTGGCTGCTGAGCCCAGCTTCCAGGTGGCACCAAGCTGGGCACGAGAGCTGAAACGCTGGAGGGTAGCAAGGCGCTGCGGGGGGACCTGGACGGGTTGGGGCGATGGGATGAGGCCATGGGATGAGGCTCAACACGGCTCAGCGCCGGGTCCTGCACCTGGGGCACAACAACCCCGTGCAGTGCTACGGGCTGGGGGCAGAGAGGCTGGAAAGCTGTGCAGAGGAAAAGGACCTGGGGGTGCTGGCTGATGCTCGCCTGGACATGACCCCGCAGTGTGCCCAGGGGGGCAAGAAGGCCAAGGGCATCCTGGTTGTGTCAGGAGCAGTGCAGGCAGCAGGGCCAGGGAGGTGATCGTCCCCCTGAGCTCTGCTGAGGCTGCACCTCGAGTGCTGGGGTCAGCTTTGGGCCCCTCACTGCCAGAAGGACTTCGAGGCCCTGGAGTGTGTCCAGAGAAGGGCTGCGAAGCTGGGGAAGGGCCTGGGACACAAGGCCTGTGAGGAGCGGCTGAGGGAGCTGGGGGGGTTTGGGCTGGAGAAGAGGAGGCTCAGGGCAGAGCTCATTGCTCTCTACAGGTACCTGAAAGGACGTTGAAGCAAGGTGGGGATCAGGCTCTTCTCCCAAGCACCAAGTAATAACGAGGGGAAATGGCCCCAGGTTGTGCCAGGGGAGGTTTAGGTTTGATATTAGGACGCATTTATTTTCTGGAAGGGCCGTGCAGCATTGGCACAGGCGGCACAGGGCAGTGGGGGGGTCACCACGTGGAGGTCCCGGTGGCACCGGGTGAGGGCTGGGCTGGGGGCTGCAGGAGCAGCGTGGGGACAGGAGCAGAACCCTGTGACTTTGAACAGACCACGCTCTGCACCCAGGAGACGCTGGCTGCTGCAGAAGGTGCCCGGGGTGTTTGCGAAGGCGCTCGGCTCTCGCTGCACCCCGGAGCTGGGGGGGTCCCACGGGAGCTGCGCCCACGCCTGTTACAGGAGCCGTGGGGCCACTACAGAACCCGAGGTGCAAGGGATGGAGCAGCCCCTGCTGGGCACGGGGGAAAGCTTGGGCAGTCGCAGTGGGGTGAGGGCACGGCAGCGCTGGCACAGCCGTGGTGGCACGGTGCTGTGCCGAGCTGTGCTGTGCCGGGCAGTGCTGTGCCATGCCTCACAGAGATGTGCCGTGCCAGGCTGTGCCGTGCCAGGCTGTGCCGTGCCAGGCTGTGTCGTGCCAGGCTGTGCCGAGCTGTGCTGTGCCGGGCAGTGCTGTGCCATGCCTCACGGAGATGTGCCGTGCCAGGCTGTGCCGAGCTGTGCTGTGCCGGGCAGTGCTGTGCCATGCATCCCTGAGGTGTGCTGGGCCATCCATCACTGAGCCGTGCCGTACCGAGCCGTGCAGTGCGCGGCAGCAGGACTACACCTCCCGTGCTGCACTGGTGGCGGCGAGGCCCGGCGGCTGACGCAGCCCCCGGCTCCCAGGGCCGCCTTTGTCCGTGCCCACGGCCGTGCTGGGCGGGCGGCGCAGGTAGGGGCTGTGGGACGGGGCTGGGCAGGGGCGCGGGGCTGCGGCGGGGGGCCGGGAGCGGGGCAGATCCCGCTGCACGGGGGGCTCCTGGCCCTGCCGCCACCCGCACCCCCGGTGTGTCGCCGAGGAAAGCAGCGGTTGATGGGTGGGCCGGCTGCCGCCTCCTTTTGGTTCCTTGAGCAAAATTTTGTGTTTGGCAGAACCCACAGGGCCGTCTGGAGCACCCGGCCCCGTCCGCATGGACCCATGTCTGGGCGCGCTTCCGTCCCCGCGCTGAGAGCCTGCAGGCGGCGGCTGCTCGGGCAGGGGTCGGGAGCAGATGGGGCCGCAGCGGCGCTCACGGTAAAGGCACCTGATGGCCCCTGTAACGCTCCTGTCCCCTGGCACCGTGACTCCGAGCCAACCCCCGGGGCTCGGGCCACCCACGGCCATCTGTGCTGCGGGCAGTGCATGGGGCTGCGGCTCCCGGGGGTGCACCGGGGCTGCCCGTGCCCGTGGCAGAGCCGTGGCCCCACCGGCCGTGGGTGCGACCCTGCTGCAAACAGCACCGGGACTGGGTGCTGAGGTCCCCCTGCGGTCCCGTCCCCCCGAGGGCTGGGACAGCCGGGTCCCCAGCCACTGGGTGCTGCTCCTGTGGGGCACCCTGCACCCAGGGTGATGCCCTGATGGCGAGAGGCGCTCTGGGCCCTGGTCCCGTGCAGGAGACGTTGGTGCCTGGCCCTGAGCTGGGCCTGGTGAGAGCTTCGCCAGCAGGAGCTGCTGCTGGCGGCCCCAAACCGAGCGTCACAGGGACCGGGGCTGCCGGGGGGTGAGGGATGCCGGTGGGCAGCACACAGGGGCTGGCAGGGCACAGTCCCTGCTGCTCTGAGCGCTCATCGCCCACCCGCTGTGCTCGGGGCCAAGCTCGTCTCCCAGCATCGTGGTGAGGAAGGCAGCGAGGCAGCGCGAGCATCATTTCGCAGGGTGGCACACCGTAAGGGCTGCTGGGGAGCGGGGGACCCAGTGCTCAGTGACCCCACCGCAACTCCTGGCTGTGGTGCCGGAGCCCCTGCAGCCCCCCAGGCTCCCGCAGAGCAGAACTGGGTCGGGATCATGGCAGGGAGCTGCTTTGCTTCGCCCCTTGCTCCCCAGCGCTGCGGCCACGCTCAGCTCCCGTGTGCCGCGGGGCAGCAGCGGCAGGAGCCGCGGATTTTTGCTGGCTTGTCGCTGCAGATGCCGGTGACGTTCGAGGACGTGGCCATCTACTTCTCCCCCGAGGAGTGGGCAGAGCTGGCGGGCTGGCAGCGGCAGCTGTACCGCGAGGTGATGCTGGAGAACTTCGAGGCGCTCGCCTCGCTGGGTGAGGAGCGCACTGGAGCTGCGGGGCCGGGGCTGAGCCGCGGTTCTCCTCTGACGGAGCTGGAGTCCTGGCAAATGAAGGTCCGGCTGCTCCCGTTCCACGTCCGGACGCTGATTTAGTGGTTATGCTTGCAGGTTTTTACACTGCCCAGGCAGTACCCTGAGGACAGCAGTCCTGGTAGAAAGGCTGGCCAGGAGCAGGTGAAATGCGGGCGAGCAGAGGCGGTGCCGAGAGCAAGGCAAGGAGAGATGGCAGGCGAGGGGACGGGGGCAGCGCAGCTGTAGGCTGGCAGGGGCAGCCTGGCATCGCCGCAGGGCCACGCAGCTGGAGCAGAGAGCAGGAGAGGTTTGGGGGGGCACAGGGGGGCACGGGGGGGCTATGGGGCTGGCAGCAGCGCGGGGGCATCGCGCGAGGGGGCCGCTCTGTCTGCCCCGCACAGGCTGCCCCGGCGCCAAGCCCGAGATCATCTGCGAGATGGAGCAGGAGGAGATGCTGAGGGAGGGACGGCACCGGGAGCCCGCGGCGGGGAGGAGGCACCCGGCCCCCTGGCCAGGCGGGTACCAGCGGGGGGGGGTACCGGGGGGGCGGGCGTGGGGACAGCCCCGTCCCCTGGCCCCCACGCGCCCCGTAAGGTTTGTCTGGGGGGGCTGCCCCCCGTCAGCCCGGTGGGATGGGGACTCGGGGCAGGGGGCGCACGCTGTTTCCCCGGGGTGGGGGCTCCCTCGTGCCGCCCCGGGGGTGACACCCGCCCTGCCCTCCCTGCAGACGGTGACGCTGGGGCCAAGCAGGAGGTGGAGGAAGGCCCGGAGCAGCCGCCGGCACCCAGCGCCTCCCTCCCACGGACACCCCGGCGGTGCCAGGCGGGCAGGAGGGGGGGGGTCCCGGCGGGATGCCCCCGGCCCCGGCCCCTCCCGACCCCCCCGCTGCAGAGGAAGCCGCCCACGTGCCCGGAGTGTGACAAGAGCTTCAAGAGCAACACGGCGCTGACCATCCACGAGAGGAGCCACACGGGCGAGCGGCCCTTCAAGTGCCCGCGCTGCGGGAAGGGCTTTCCCTCCAAGGGGGACCTCAAGCGGCACCAGAAAACCCACGTGGGGCAGGGGGAGACCCCCGGCCCCGGGCTGTGCCTCCCAGCCCTGCCGCCGCCGTCCCGGCCCCCCCGCGGCCCCCCGGGCCCCAAGCGCCCCCACGCCTGCGTGGAGTGCGGGAAGAGCTTCGGCAAGAGCCGGGACCTGAGGAAGCACCAGCAGACGCACACGGCGGCGCGGCCCTTCTCCTGCCCGCAGTGCGGCAGCAGCTTTCGGCTGAAGCAGATCCTGGTGTCGCACCAGAAGGTGCACGGCGGCGAGAAGCCCTTCTGCTGCGCCGACTGCGGGAAGCGCTTCGGCCAGAAGCACCACCTGCTGAGCCACCGCCGCGTGCACACGGGCGAGAAGCCCTTCTGCTGCGCGCAGTGCGGGCAGCGCTTCAGCCAGAAGCACCACCTGGTCAGCCACCAGCGCATCCACACCGGCGAGCGCCCCTTCGCCTGCGCCCGCTGCCCCAAGCGCTTCAAGGACAAGAAGACCCTCATCATCCACGAGAGGGTGCACACCGGCGAGAAGCCCTACAAGTGCGGCGAGTGCGGCAAGACCTGCAGCCAGAAGCAGCACCTGAAGAGCCACCAGCGCGTGCACCGGGGCTCGCAGGCGCTGGAGGACGGGCGGCCGGTCCCGCCGGGTGCGCGGCCGCAGCCCAAGCCCTTCCAGTGCGCCGGCTGCGAGAAGCGCTTTCGGGACGAGGGCATCATGTTGGCCCACCAGCGCACCCACGCCGAGCAGGGGCCGGGGCGGGCGCAGGGCCCCGGCGCTCCCCAGAAGCGGCCGCCCGCGGCCCCGCAGGCTGCCAGGAGGCCGACGGCGTGCGGTGGCTGCGGGAAGGCGTTCACCCAGGGCAAGAGCCTGCGGCTCCACCAGCGGAGCCACACGTGAGTGGGGAGCACGGCTCCGGCTGCTGCCGCCGGCTCACCCCAAGGAGCACCCGCACCCGCCGTGCTCCCGAATCGAGCAGGGCGGCGCTCGCCTCCCTGCGCCGTGTCCCCAGGCTGGTCCCCCCCCGCCTCACCGACATCCCCCCTGCCCCAGACCAGCGGCAAAGCCCGGTGCTGTGGGCAGCCGGAGCCCCCCCTGCGCCCCTGGGCTGAGCCCCCCTGTCCGTGGGCGTTAGGGCAGCTCCTGTTCCCTGCTCGGGTCGCACCACGGGGGCAGCATGCTGCATGAGAGAGCTGCTAGCTGGCACCCGGCCGCTTGTGGCAGGCAAGTAAAAATAAAATTAATCTATCTATCTATATCTATAGATATCAAAATTCCTCAGGAATGTTCAATAGGAAGGGAGGGAAGATGCTTCCTTCTCTCTGCGGAGACCTCACTGCAGCCTTTCAACACTTAAAGGGGACATCAAATAGATGGAGAGACTTTTTACAAGGGCAGGTAGGGACAGGACACGGGGTGACGGCTTTAAGGTAAAAAAGGGTGGGTTTGGGTTAGATCCGGGGAAGAAATTCTTTCCTATGAGGGCGGTGAGGCCCTGGCGCAGGCTGCCCCCAGGAGCTGTGGGTGCCCCTGGCAGTGCCCAAGGCCAGGCTGGATGGGGCTGGGGGCAGCCTGGGCTGGGGGCAGGGGGCCCTGGGCATGGTGAGAGATGTGGGGGCCCCGGGCCCCGCTGGGAGCCCCCTGCCCAGCCCACGAGCACGCAGGCTTTCGGTATTTTTGCTGTTTTCAATCAGCACGGGGGGAAGCAGAGTGATTTTTCAGGGCAAATCCCAGCCTGTCGCCTCCCCGCCTTCTAAACCGTGCCCCCACAAACCTGCCCCAGGTACGAAGCTGCACTTTGCCACAGGTGAGTTCCTAGAAATCCCTTATCTGAAGCGACAGAAGAAGCGAGGCTGCTTCATCAGGATGAAAATACCGCGCGGTGACCGGCGCACGGGAGGGCAGGGAGCACCCGTGCCCAGCGCGGTGCTGGGGGGGGGGTGCCTGGGCTGGTGTGTCCCCCAGGAGCAGTAATGCTGAAAAATCCATTTGTGCTCAGGGGTTTTGCTATATTAACCCCCCCCTCATGCCCCCTGATGGTGCACGGTGGTGGCCTTGTACCTGCGGGCCTGGCTCTGCCCCGGGGGGAGGCAGGGACCCCCCTGCTGGGCTCCGTGCGCCAGGCGGGGGCTGCTCGGGCAGCCGTCAGGGCAGTAGGGGGGCAGGGGCAGGAGGGCAGGGGCAGGAGGGCAGGAGCAGGAACACAAGGGCAGGAGCAGGAGGGCAGCTCGGCACCTCCAGTTTGGGTGCACACCCCGTGGCACGGCACGGCACGGCACAGCAGCACCTCGTTGGGTGCAAGCAGCCACCTGCCCTGGGGGGGACACCCTGGGGACCGTGTCCTGTTGGGGACTGTGGTGCTCTGGGGGCTGTGATGCTCTGGGGACCGTGCCACCACGAGCACAGGGTGCCAGCACCACGGGCTGGTGGCTCTCCCCGCTGCCATCCATCTGCCGTGGTGGCTTTGGGTGTGAGGGCAGCAGGTGGCAGCCTCGCCATGGGGACATGAGTGCTGGGGCAGGGGCTACGCCGTGCGGGGGCAGCCCGGACCCCCCAGGGTCATGGAGACTGGCAGGGTCTCGGGGCGCACCCAGGGAGCACCCTGCAGTGCCTCTGGGGTGCCCCCAGGGTGGGCAGAGCCTGGTGGGCAGATGGTGGGTGCTCGGACAGGCAGAGCCCGGGGATCTCGGAGGTGCCCTGGACCCTCTGGAGCCCTTCGAGCACCCCAGGCCCTCTCCTTGCAGCCATCCCCACCCACCCCCCAGTGCAGCGCCCTGCTCCCTCCCACCTCCCCGTTTCCCTCTCCCACCAAGGCACAGGCGAGCTGGGTGCTTGTGCTTTTATTGCGGGGCAGGGAACTGGGGTGCCGTGGGGTCCTCCACCACCGTCACGCCCCGGAGGGGAGCATCCAGCCAGCCAGGACGTCAGCGCTTGGAGAAATCCCCCCCTGTGCGACAGCGGGGTGAGGAGGGGCCGGGGATGCCGCCAGGGGGTCCCACAGCTACCCAGGACCCCCACGCCAGCCCCCAGCCCCTGCTCACCCTGGCAGCTGCTGCACTCGCAGCTGTGGATGACGGGCAGCACCACCGGCTCCGCCGTGCCGCCGGCGCAGGGCAGGCTGAGGATGCGGACGGGGCTGGTGGGGTCCAGGCGGTAGCTGCAGCACTCGCACAGCGTCTGCAGGTACGGCTCCTGCGCAGCGGCACCGTCACCGCGCCGCCTGCACCCCGAGACCCCCGGCAACACGAGGGGGGGGGGGGCATGGGCAGGGGCACCCCCTGCCCCTCCCGGTGCCCCGGGCTCACCTCGGGGGTGACGGCGGTGCGGGAGCGGCAGCGCCCGCTGCAGTAGCTGACCTCCACCCCGGGCAGCGAGCAGGGCCCCTTGGTGATGTTGCGCAGCTCGGTGAAGCGCCGGCACATGGAGGGTGGCTCCTCTGCAAGGGGCGGGGGGGGGCAGAGCTGTAGCACCCCCGTGGCCGCCTGGCCAGCCCCATGTGGGTGGGGGGGGTCCCCAGGAGTTGGGGCAGAGATGGGGGGGGGGTGTTCCTGGGAGACCCTTACCCGGCCACTCCATCCTGCAGATGGGGCAGCAGCGTCCTGGCTCCTTCACCTTCACCTCGCCCTGCGGAGACAGCGGCATCAGCCTCTCCCGGAGCCCTGGGGGGGCAGCAGGGGGGCAGCTGGGGGGCAGCAGGGGGGCTGTGGCTGTACCTCGGGGCATGAGAGCGGGGGGCAGCTGTCTGTGCATGCAGCCCTGCCGTCCACGCAGCGGCACCTCGCGCACTCCTCCTGCCACTCGCTGCCGGGCTGGGGGGGGAGAGGGTGAGAACAGCAAGGTGTGGGGGGGTCCCTGGGCTCCCCCAGGCTCCCCCAGGCTCCCCCAGGCACCGCAAGCACCGCTCACCTCGTGGAGCTGCCCCCGGTGCAGGCACTCGCAGAGCGCGGCGGGCACGCAGTGGCCGCTGCTGTTGCGGTAGCGGCCGGGCTCGCAGGCACAGCCGGGGGCCGGGGCCGTGCTGCAGCCCAGGGGGGGCTCACCGGGGATGTCCGTGCAGCTCCGATCGCAGCCCGATGGCACCCCGGGGCCGTGCACCCCGGGGTCCTGCCAGCGCTCGCCCTCCGGGCAGGCTGCCGGTGGTGCAGGACATGTCACCGTCACTGTCACCGTCACCGGCCATGCACTGGCCCTGCCCTCGGGCATGTGGCAACCAGAGAGGCTCAGCCAGTGGTGGACAAACCCAGCCGGGTGCTGGGGCACGGCCACCTCTGCCGTAGCCCCCCCTGGGGCTGGCATCCCACAGGTGCCAGCTCTGCCCCTTCCCTGGCTGCCCCCCACCCCATGCCCCCATGGCTGGGTGAGACCCCGGGGAGCATTGTCCCCATAGCCGGACCCACCGTGGTGCCTTGTCCCCGTCCCCCCCAGCCCCCTCCCGGGGACGTTTGGGGGCACTCACCGCAGTCGGGGAGGTGGCAGGGAGCCCGGCGCAGGGGGGGGGCCCAGGCACTCGGCCCCCTCGTAGAGGCGCTGCCGGAGGGGGTGCCTGCGGGAGAGCCGCTCGCCCACCCCGCACGTCACCGAGCAGGGGGACCAGGGCGACCACGGGGACCACAGGCAGTCCACTGCAGGGGGGCGGGGGGGCAAGCAGGGCTCGGCTGTGGCACGGGGACCACGGCACGGGCACGGGGACAGGGACAGAGGGCGTTCTCTCACCACTGCAGTCCTCCTGGGAGCAGTTGAAGGTGCCGCGGAGACAGATGCTGCGGACAGAGCGGGGCTCAGAGCCCACCCGGGCCCGGTGAGGGTCTCGGGGGGGCACCGTGGGGCGCGGGGGCACCCACCAGCTGTTGCAGCGGTGCTGCAGGCGGCTGCCGGGAGGGTGCTCCTGCTCCTGCTCCTCCCGGGAGAGGTTGAGTGCCCAGGGCACGGCGGGGTCCAGCACGCAGCGGCACTCCTCGGGGCGCACGCAGGCGCCGTCCTGCAGCACCTGCGGGTGAGCGGGGACCCTGAGGCTGCTGCCCCGACCCCAGCCCACGGCCCCCGTGCCCCCGGGGGGGCTGCGGCACGGCCCCACCTGTCCGTGCGGGCAGGCGCAGCCGGGCTGGCAGGGCTGCTGCAGGCACCGCGTCCCCGGGCGGAGGTGGGCGCAGGCGTGGGGGCAGGCGTTGGCGCAGTCCCCGTACACCTGGCTGCGGGGACACTCTGCGGGGCAGGGATGGGGGCCGGCGTCAGTGGGGGCGAGCAGATCTCACCGCCCCCGACCCCACCACGGTTCCGGATCCGGCCCCATCCCCTGCGCCCCTCGGCAGGGTGCCCAGGCTGGGCACTGCCCTACCCGGCGTGCAGTTGTGTGCGTTGCAGACGCGGTGCTGCTGCAGCACCGGGAGCGGGCACGGCTCCTCCTCGCCTCCCAGCAGCTCCCGGCGCCGCTCCGAGCTGCCCCCTCCGCAGCTGGCACTGCAGGGGCTCCATGGGGACCAGGGGCTCAGCTGGCAGCCGGCTGCTGGGCGGAGAGGGGGGTCAGAGCCGCCCCCACGCCCTGCCGGGCCCTGCCGGTGCCGGTGGCGATGCCGGGGGTGCCGACGGGCGCTCACCGGGGCAGGGCTGGGGGCTGCACTCGGCCGTCTCCTGGGTGCCGGTGCCCGTGCAGGGCACCCCGCCGGGGCTCGGCAGGCAGGCGCGGTGCCGGGAGGTGCGGCCGCCCCCGCAGCTGCTGGAGCAGGGGCTCCAGGCAGACCAGGGCCCGTAGGACGGGCACGCCGGCACCGGGCACGCCAAGGTCCCGTTCACGCAGGTGCTGAAGGGGGAGAGGGGCTGGGTGAGGAGGGGGCCCGAGCCCGAGGACGGGGCATCCAGTGCCCCCCGCTCGCCCTGGGGCTGCGTGACGGGCACGGCGCGGTCCTGCCCGTGTCCCCCAGCCCCCCGCCATCCCCTGCCCCCCAGCACCCACCAGTTGTGGCACTCCACCTCGGCTGCCTCCCCTGGCCAAACCTCCCGGGTGCTGTTGGCCCCGGGCAGCCCGCAGCGACATTCGGCGAGGGGCACGCACGCCCCGTCCTGCAGCAGCTGCCCCGGGGGGCACCGGCACCCTGCAGGGACAGGAGGAGCCGTGCACCCATGGGTGCTGCGAGCACCGAGCAGGAAGGGTGCCGGGATGTCTGGGTGGTGCCGGGCACAGGCACAGTGGGGAGGGGGGGGGCGTACCTGGCTTGCAGCCCCCCTGCACGCACTCCACGTGGTGCCAGAGGTCGGCGCAGGCGCGGGGGCAGCCGTTGGCACAGGGGGCAGCGGGCGCCTTGCC
>NC_048894.1:588727-604003 GCF_011077185.1 Oxyura jamaicensis
TGCCGTGCCGCAACGTGCCGTGCTGCAACATGCCATAACATGCCATACCGTGCCATGCCGTGCCACAATGTGCTGTGCTACAATGTGCCATGCCATGCTGCAGCGTGCCATGCCGTGCCACAACGTGCCAGGCCCTGCCACAACGTGCCATGCCGTGCTGCAACGTGCCATAACATGCCATACGGTGCCATGCCGTGCCGCAATGTGCTGTGCCAAAATGTGCCATGCCACAACGTGCCATGCCATGCAATACCGTGCCACAACATGCCATGCCGTGCCACAACGTGCCGTGCTGTGCCACAACGTGCCATGCCGTGCCACTGCCTGCCATGGCGACACCACGCTGTGCCCTGTGCAAATCCTGTCCCCGCTGATGGCCACACGTGTGCCTGGAGGTGGCCCAGAGCGGGGGGCCATGCACGCACCCCCCGGGATGCGCCCACGCTGCTGGGTCCCCCTGCGGGCAGCCCCCGTGCAGGTACGGACCCTGCCGCTGCGCCCCGCGCACGGTGCCTCGGGTGCTGCTGGGGGCACGGCAGCGCTGCTCCCCCCGGGACATCAGGCAGGGAGCCCTCCGGAGCCGCCCGCCGCAGCCGGTCCCGGTGCCCGGGGGCCGTCCCGCCGGTCCTACCTGGCGAGGGGCGGCTCCGCTCGGCACGGGATGGGGCGGGCCGGTAGGGGATGGGATGGGATGGGATGGGACGGGACGGGACGGGATGGGACGGGACGGGACGGGATGGGACGGGACGGGACGGGATGGGACGGGATGGGACGGGATGGGACGGGATGGGACGGGACGGGGCCGGACGGGGCGGGAAGGGGAGGTTCCCGCGTGGCCCCGCTCCTCGGTTCTCCCCGGTACCGGTGCGGGGCTCACCGGCTCACCCGCTCAAAGCTGCCGCCGCCGCCCCGGGGAGCAGCAGCAGCGAGGGGGCCGGGCCGGGCCGGGCCGGGCCGGGCCGGGGCCGGGGCCGGGGCTCTGGGGCGGTCGGAGCACGGCGGGACCCAGCGCGGGGAGCTCGGGGCCGGCACCGGGCGGCGGCACCGGGGTTCCGCGGTCCCGCCAGGAGTTCCCGCCACGGCCCGGCCACGCCCCAACGGAGCTAAACCACGCCCCCCTACGTGCTAAACCACGCCCCCGTGTACAGCAAGTCACACCTCCAGTGCATCAAGCCACGCCCCTAATGAATCAAGCCACGCCCTCAAGGAATCAAACCGCGCGTCCGGCACGGCACGCCCCGCCCCCAGCACCACGCCCCGCCCCCCAGAACCAGCCCCGCCCCCAGCACCACGCCCCGCCCCCCAGCACCACGCCCCGCCCCCCAGCACCACGCCCCGCCCCCTGCGCCTTCCAGCCCGCCCCGCCCCTCCCGCAGCGCCCCCTGCAGGCCCGGCGGTGGCGGCGGGCGCTGGACGCGCGGTGCCGGTGGCGGCGGCGGCCATGTCCCGCCGGGGCCCCGCTCAGGTGAGGGCCGGGCCGGGCCGGGCCGGGCAGGGCAGGGCAGCTCTGGGCACGGCCGGGGCCGCTCTCGGGGGCTGAGAGGGGCCGGGGGGCTGCGGACGCCTCGGGGGTGCGGTGGGGCCTCAAGGGAGGATGGGCCTGGGGGTGCGGGGCCTGGGGTGAAGGGAGCGGGGGTGAGGGGCCCTGGGGGTGTGGGGCTTGGGGGTGTGGGGCCTGAGGGTGAAGGGCCCGGGGGTACAAGGACCGGCGGTGAGGGGCCCGGGGGGATGCCCCCGGGAGCACCCGGGGTCCCAGCGAGCCCCCCCCCAGCCACCCCTCACGCCCGGTCCCCTCCCAGGCCTCGTCGTGGGGCGCGGGCACCGGCAGGCTGAGGCGCGTGCAGGCGTCGGGGCCGGAGCAGGCGCAGGCCCAGCAGCTGCAGGAGCTGCGGAGCAGGACGGAGAAGGCGGAGCGGAGGCTGCTGGCCTGCGAGAACCTGGTGGGCGAGCTGGGCAGCAACCTGGCGGCGCTGGGCAGCCTGCTGCAGGACTACGGGCAGCTCCAGCAGCGCCTGGACAACGTGGAGAACCTGCTGAAGAACAGGAACTTCTGGATCCTGCGCCTGCCCCCCGGCACGCGGGGAGAGGTGCCCAAGGTAACGGTGCCCGGCCGCGAGCCCCTTCCACGGGTGGCAAAGCAGGGGCTGCTTCCCACGGCGCTAGCCCCAGAAACACATCAGGCAGCCCCGCAGAGCTCCTCAGGTAGCGGTGCCACGGCGCTGCCTTCGTGGTGCCCCCCCGGTGCGATGCCCGCCCCTGAGCCCTGGAGGGGCAGCAGCCCGCAGCTGCGCGCCGGCCCCCGGGGGCACTTCGGTGACTGCCCCTTCGGCAGCTGTGGACGGGCGTGGGAAGTGCCGCAGCCTTCTCAGCAACGGGCCGGCGTGGCTCAGCACCTGTGAACCCAGGGCTGGCAAGCCCTGATGTGTCCAGGCACGCTGCGCCCTCTGCCCGGAGACCCCGAGGCCGGCAGCGAGCGTTCCCCGCCCGCGTTGCGGTTCCCGGTTCCCCGTAGTTGGAGACGTCACCGAGTGCGTCGTGCTTGTGGTTCCAGGTACCGCTGACGTTCGATGACATTTCCGTGTACTTCAACGAGCAGGAATGGGAGATGCTGGACAGCTGGCAGAAGGATCTGTACAAGGCCGTGATGAGGGGGAACTACGAGACCCTGATCTCCCTGGGTAAGGCGCGGGGTCTGTTCCTCTGGCGAGGTGCTGTCCACCTGGCTGTGTAAGGGGGTTCCGGGGTCAGGGAACCGTCACGACCTCCCAGCTCAGCTCAGGAGGTACCCGGGTGAAGTTTGATAATCGCATCTCGAACGAGTTCTTGCTTTCTGTCTCTTCAGCCGTGATTTCGGTGACAGGGACGTTTCCACGTGCCTCGGTTTACCAATTGAGCCGATTTAATCACGCTCAGATCTAAGGACGTCTGACGTGTTCTGGGGTGATTCGGGCGATAAGATCGCCCATCAGAAACTGTTCTGTGGGCATGACTGGTGCCGTGCTGGTTGGTGCAGTCGCTGGAGCTTCACTTTTCTAGATAATTCTCAGTGGTCCATCTGGTGCAGACGTTTTTCCACAGCAGGAATTCTTCTGTCCCTGCACCCGAAATGAAGTAATCTGGGAACAACAGCTTAGATTTACTCTTCACATCACCGCTAACGCTGAAATTGGAGGAAAAGGCTAAAGCCTCTCCCTCTCCTTTGAGATTTTTTGTCCCTTTCCATTATTTAAACCTTCTCTGTGCTTGAGCTACCGCGGTGCTTATGGGTGCATCCTAAGATTTTCCTAAGAAATCGACGCCACCGTTCTCCCTTGTTTCAGTGCGGGCAGCACCTTGGTGTCCGCCCTTCCTGCCGGCCCTGGGGCTAAGGGAGAGGGGTCACTGACGTGTCTGAGAGCCAACAGGGTGACCGTGTAGCCTGTTCCTAACAAACCACGCTGTCCTCTGCGTCCCTGAGCAGACTATGCTGTGTCCAAGCCCGACATCCTGTCCCGGATCGAGAGGGATGAAGAGCTCTGCGCCAAGGGCTGCCAGGAGGCCCCTCAGCCGGACACCCAGCACGGGCAGGAGCCCACAAAAACGTATCTGAGAGACGTCCAGGAGCCCCCACAGACGTGCGTCGGGGATGGGCAGGAGCCCTTGGAGACGTGTAGCAGAGGGAGTCAGGACCCCGCGCCGACGCGCAGCCAGGACAGCCAGGAGCCCCCGCAGACATCCGTCAGAGATGGCCAGGAACCCCCGCCGGCACCAGAAGATAGGGAGCGGGTGCAAGAGGCCTCGGGAGATGACATGGAAGTGGAAGATGACGTGGGTAAGTTACGTGGGTGCCAGGAGGACGTGGCGGTTCCTGCCCCTGCTTTGTCACATCTCCCAGCGCCGTCTTCGGTAGCAAGGAGCTGCTCGGAGCTTCTGCTGGCTGTGTTGGCTAGCTGCCCGTGGAGCGCCTCGAGTCTTACTTCCAAGAGGAACATTTAAGCTTGGCCAGACGAATCGTGGGGAGACAACAGACAAAACCTGCCGGAAGGGGCTGGGATGGAGCGGGGAGCGGTGGGACAGGCCCCTTAGGATCTCTTCAGCTCTGTTTCTGTGCAGTTCTGCAGTCCTTCTTCACCCGATGGCATGCTGCAGCCCTGTGGCTTCCAAAGACGCTCCTGCTTGCTTTGGTGAGGGTAGAGCCATGGTGGGGAGCAGGAACCTGCAGCGGAGGGGGGAGGCAGGAGCAGCCTGCTAGCACCAGGGGCTGCAGAAGGAGCCAGGAGCACGTCGGGCATGGCGTGGAGTTGTTGGGAAAGTGACTGCTGCGGTACGAAGGCCAGGCAAAAAACAGGAGACGCTGGAAAGGCACAGCCAGACCCAGAGAGAGCCGAAGGCAGAGCTGCGTTTGGGAGCTCTGTCCTGCTGGAATTAGGAGCTGGGGGGCTGCAGGAGCTTTGTGGAAGGCTGGGTGAGCGCTGGCGGGGCTCAGGGGCCGGCTCCGTCCTTTGAGGAATGTGACCCAGAAACGATGCAGGCCCCGAGTGTGTCTGCGGGGTTGGTTTGTCAAGTGCTCCTGGGAAGGGAGGCAAAAGGTGTTTCCCAGACGAAGCCTCTCCCTCTCCTTCGAGATTTTAAGTCCCCCTCTGTGAGGCAGGTTTTCTCTGTCCTGCAGTTAGAGCTGTCCTTACGGGTGGACCCTTCCGTCGCTTTCCCTGTTCGAGGGTGACGTGCCCGTGTCCGCCCTGCCTGCCAGCCCTGGGGCTAAGGGAGAGGGGTCACTGACGTGTCTGAGAGCCAACAGGGTGACCGTGTAGCCTGTTCCTAACAAACCACGCTGTCCTCTGCGTCCCTGAGCAGACTATGCTGTGTCCGAGCCCGACATCCTGTCCCGGGTCGAGAGGGATGAAGAGCTCTGCGCCAAGGGCTGCCAGGAGGCCCCTCAGCCGGACACCCAGCACGGGCAGGAGCCCCCCCGAACACCAGAAGAGACGGGCCCAAAGGAAGAGGCTTTGGGAGAACAGAAAGTCCCCGTGGGGGCCGGCACAGGTAAGTGACCTGCGTGCCAGGAGGACGTGCTCTTGCAGGCCGTGCCCGTCCCAGCTCGCAGATCTGCCAGCAGCCTCCCCGTGAGGGCACGGCAAGCCACCGTGCTTAGAGGAGCATCACCAGGGACAGGCGGCAGTCCCGGGGCAGGCTGGCAAATGGAAGTGGTTCGAGGGCACCAGGCGCAGTGGGAACGCCACCCGTGGCGCTGAGGGGGAGAGTTTAGGGTGGATGAGGCTGCTCTGCAGAGGCGACCGCCTGTGGCTCCTTGGGGACTGTTCCCAGACCTCTCTCTGCTTTCGGTCCTCGTGTGCTTGAGCCGCAGCTGGCTCTGGCTCTTCTGCACGGCCCCAGCGTGTCTCCAGTCAGCATCACGCCGAAGCGAGAAGACGTGAGCTGTCTGCTGGTGCTGAAAGTTTGCTTTCCTCTCCTCTGCCGACAGAGCTCCCCATCCTGGTGATGAACGTCACGTCCCTGAGGAGAGAGGAGCTGAGCAGGGAAATCAAGCGTGAGGCGGAGGTGGAAGAGGACCTGGCCCAGCGTGGCTCTGGTGAGTTGCCCTGTGCACGGGAGACACGGGGCTCTGTGGGCAAGGAGCAGCTGCCAGGCTTGAAATAAGCGCGAGGAACGTTCCAGATCCCCTTTTGTCACCCAGCAAGGGAGGGAGCTGGTGCCCGGTGGGGTGTGCAGCCCTGTCATCTCCGCGGAGAGAATGAGTCCAGCCAGGGATCCTGCTAGCAGCAGCTGGGGGAAGCGTGCTGGTTTGCCTGCAACGTGTGGCAGCAGCTACGAGCTTGACAAAAGCGAAGAGCCTGGAAGCACCGCTGGTGACAGCTCTCCAACGACTTCTTTTTTTTCCTGCTACGTCTTGTGGCCGTCACTGGTGTCGTGCTTTTAGAGGTGGAGCCCTTTGCACAGCCTGCGCTGGTGGCACTGCCGCACAGCTCAGCCCGATTCTCGAGAGCCGCAGATTTGCCCCTGGGACCGCGCTGAGTTGTTGAGCTGCTCAGGCCGGGACCCTGCAGCGGCACCTGCGCCTCCCCACGCTGCCCTCTCAGATTGGTCAGGAGCTCCTGTACTGCAGAAAGCCCGCTCGGTGCCTTGGGACTGAAACCACGACGTGGAGTTGTCCCGGGAGCCTGAGTGATGCATGTCTGTGTTGTTTCATTTCAGAGGAAGGCTCTCTGCTGGAAAACAAAAAGGCCTGCGAAGGGGCTTCTCCTCCTGAAAGCCTCGAGGTGAAGGAGGTGGGGCCCAACGCGCTGCAAAAGGTTTCTGCACCTTCTCCCGAGCCAGCACTGCAGAAGTGCCCGGAAGGAGAGCAGGCCAAGCCCAGGAGCAAGAAGAAGCCCAGCAGGTGCTCGAGCAACAGCCTGCTGATGGGCGACTGCCGGCGCGGCTACGTGCGGGAGTGGTCGCACCCCTGCACCGAGTGCGGGAAGCGATTCCGTCTGAAAATCAACCTCATCATCCACCAGCGGAGCCACGCCAAAGAGGGGCCCTACGAATGCACCGTGTGCGAGATCAGCTTTGCAGACAAAAGCCGCCTGGTCCTGCACCAGGCCATCCACACCCAGGACAGGGCTTTTGCGGCCAAGGTCTGGGGGAACACGCACCCAGAACTGAGGATAGGGCCGAGGAAGAAGCTGTGCAGGGCTCCCCACAGCACTGCCCACAGCTTGGGTAACCGGACACATGCGGGGGGAGGGTGGCTGGGCCAGACCAAGGAGGAGCAGGACACAGGGAGCCTGTCCGGGGCCTATTTCTCCCCGCAGTCGACGCTTAGGAATTACGCGAAACGCCCGCTGAAATGCGACCTCTGCAGCAAGTTCCTGTCTTGCTCCTCTGCCCTCCAGCGGCACCTGCAGACCCACTCCGAGAAGAGGCCGTTCCGCTGCGCCACCTGCAAGAAGGGCTTCACCCGTAACAACCACCTCGTGCGCCACGAGCAGATTCACGAACGCCAGAAGGCCCTGGAGAGCCAGCAGCCCAAGACGCTCTAGCGCTCAACTGCGGCCAGGAGGCCCCAGCTGAAAGCAGCCCCCGAGGTGCCTGGCAAGGAGCCGTCCTCGCTCGCCGAGCCAGGCACCCGAGGGCCAGCTCCGCGTGCGCTGCTGCTGCCGAAGCTGCTCCAGCCTCCTGGTGGCTGCTGTGGAACTCAAACTTCCAGTTACCAGACTCATAAAACAGCCCGAGCTGGAGGAGACCCGCAAAGATCCTCAAGTCCAACTCGGGAACTGCTGCTGCTGCAGTGGGAGCCCATTGGGAGAGCTGGAAGTAGGGCAGCAGTCTGGGGGCAAGCGACGTGACTACGGGAGGGATCCAAGCCGCTCGTGTCCCTGGGCAGGAACTGGGAGCCTTCAGACAGATCCTGTACGTGGTGGGGCAGCGGGGTCGCGAACCAGCCATCAGCTGGAGTTTTGGAGCTTTCCCGAGTCGCAGAATAAATCAAAGCTTGGGCACCGTTACGTGAACAAATCACAGAAGCCTCCAGGGGTCAATATCGCTTTGCTATTCCTCCCACTCGTGTCTGCTGGCTAGTGCATGAACCTCCCCCAGCTGCCCTTGCTCGGTTAGCCGATGGGCCGCGCGGCCCGGCAGGAGAAGGTGCAGCCGGCTGCCGCGCTCGCCCCGTGTGTGATGCTGAAGCTGCCCGCTTCGTTCTGGAAACACAGCGAAGGGGTCAGGCAGAGGGAACCAAACTGAGAGATCACAGTGGGTTCCGGAGGAGCTTTTCACTTCCCTGCTGGTTCTTGACCAAGGCACCAGGCAGAGAGGGTGGCCTCTCGGATCGTCCTGGCCGTGCTTGTCGGATCCCCCGTCCTGCTGAGATCTGCCACGCAGGGGATGTCCTTGGGAACAGCTCCGCGTTGCACTGGAAGATGAGGGTGAAACAAACCACACCTCCTGCTGGCAAACTGCTGCAGGTGTTAACGAGGTCCCGGCACCGTTCCTTCCGCAGAGGCCAGCCTTCCAAATCCTCCGCGAGAGGGTCGCTGCCCCAAGACCAGCCTGCACGGGTGGTTCCTTTAGGGTAGGTAGGGTTCCTGCTGGGAGCTGCAGCCCGTGCGAGGAGCCTTCCTCGGGCCCGGACGCGTTGGCTGTCACCGTCCCAGCTGCTCTGTGCAGGAACATCCCCTCTGCTCGGCCCCGCTGCGACTGGAAGCCGCGCTCCCTCTGTCACTGATCCCGTGGAACACCGGTTATGCTCGCTACCTCAAGGCGCCGTGGAGAGGCTCCCAGGCTCTGGTGGCCCCAGTTATCACTTGAAGCACGTGTCCCCAGCCCTGCGTGCACCAGGCGCGCCGCTGGGAAGCACGAAACGTGTACAGAGAGAAGGAGCCGGTCCTGGAGGCAGCGCGGTGCAGGCCGAGCTGAGAGGCTGACAGGACTCCCGAGTTTGTTTTTTTTTGCTTTGTTTCCATGGAATTATTTGATGTTATTGTTACTGTGGACCGCGGGGTGGTGCCCGGCCCCCTCCCTGTGGGGCTGGAGGGACATGGTGCCAGAGGAGCCCCTCCGGGCCCACCGCGTGCTCCCTGCCCCACGCAGGAGGCTCCGGGTGCGGCGAAGCCCCCGAGGACGCGGGTGGGCGATGCCTTAAGGGCCATGAGGTGATGGGTCCCACGGCCAGCCCTGCTGCCGTGCGGGCTGTAGCCGGTTACCCCTGCCCGCTTTGCCATCCCAGTGAGCCCAGTTGATCCCAGTACCCGGGGCGGGCAGGCCCCGGGGCGGCTCGGAGGAGGCAGCCTCTCCCTGCCCGGCCCCGGGCGTTTAAAGCTGTGACTGGGCCTAACTTGTTTTTTTTCTAGGAAATCTCAGATCCCTTTCTCAGGCTGTGGAATCAATAAAGTATTTGTCTGTACGGGCGCCTGGGTTTGTTTTAAACACAGCGTTTGGAAGCTCGACACAACGAAGGTGGGCACGGGGTGACGGGGGCTGAGCCGGGCTGCGCCTTCCTGAGGGGCCGCCAGCCCCGGGGGAGCCCGGCCGGCACCAGGGCAGCCGTGGGGGGCTGAGGGGAGCCCGGCCCCCCTCTGGGCAGCCGTGGGGGGCCGAGGGACCGGGGACGGCATCGCCACGGCGCTGCTGGCACCCTGTGCTGCCATGGCCGCCCGCCACTGTCATGGCCGCCCTGCCCCGGCCATCTTGTGTGGGGGCAGAGCCACCATGGAGGGGGAGGGGCCACGGGTGGGTGTGGTCACCGGGGTGGGCGTGGTCATGGAAGTGGGCGGGGCTTCGGGCAAAGGCCACGCCCAGAGCTTCACCACTGCCACCTCCCGGTGTCCCCAGGGTGTCCCCAGGGTGTCCCCAGGGTGCCACGGCCCCCTCCTCCAGTCCCAGCCCTGCTCCCAGGGGGCCGCCCAGCGCGGCTGATGGCGGTCCGTGTCCTCTCCCCCCTGGGATGGGGACCCCACCGCCGCACCGGGCAGCTCGTGTCACCGCTCCGTCACCGCGCTGTCCCCGCCGCCCGCAGAGCTGCCGCTCCTGACACGGCCCCGGTATCACCTCCCTGGGGGGGAGGCTGCGGGAGCAAGGAATCACTGCATAAAAGAATGGGGTGGGTGGGAAGGGTCCCCAAAGCCCCCCACGGCCACCCCCTGTGCCGTGCCCAGGGTCCCCTGCCCCCAGCCCAGGCTGCCCCCAGCCCCATCCAGCCTGGCCTTGGGCACTGCCAGGGGCACCCACAGCTCCTGGGGGCAGCCTGCGCCAGGGCCTCACCGCCCTCATAGGAAAGAATTTCTTCCCCGGATCTAACCCAAACCCACCCTTTTTTACCTTAAAGCCGTCACCCCGTGTCCTGTCCCCACACCCCTGCCCAAGAGCCCCCCCCCAGCCCCCTGAAGGCCGCCGTGGGGTCTCCCCGCAGCCTCCTCCTCCTGCGTCGCTTTGAACGGACCCGAAATCACAGAACCTGGGCCAGGGGAGGAGGCGGCGAGGCTGCCAGCGGGCGATGGACCCTGTGCAGGCCGAGGGGCAGGGCCGGAGGGGCAGGCGAGGCTTTGTCGTGCTAATTCCTCACCCAGAGCCACAGTTCCTGGCTGAATGGGGCCCTGAACGGGAGCTCTGCATTCCGGTGGGGCAGCTCCTGCATTTCCCTGGGGGCAGTCCCTGCATTCTCCGGGGGCTGGGAGCAGGACAGGGTGGGCGAGACCCCTGCAGGGGTGATGGGCGCAGGGTGACAGCAGGGACACGGGGCGGCTGTCCTGCGGTCAGCCTCCCACGGGCAAGGTGCACGAAGGACGGACGCCCTGCGGCAGACAGACTGACCCGGGGACGGCCCCGCGGTTCCCCCTGTGGCTCGGGGACCACGGGGTGGGCACGCCAAGCCCCAGGGGTGCTGCTGCACCCTGAGCTGCTGCTGCTGGGTGAGAAGGCGCCCGGGGGCTGCCCTGCTGCCGGCGCGAGGCCGCGCGCTCAGAGGGGAGCAGGAGGCGGCGCGGGGCTGCAGGAGGTGTCCTGGCAAAGCCACCACCGGGGATCCAGCTACAATTTCCGTGGCCTCACAGCCTGGGCAGGGGCTGCTGGAGGCGGCATGGTACCGGCCTCGCTCCCCGACACACAGAACTCAGCGGCAGACGGCATCAGCCCAAGTCCTTTATCCACGTCTCTCCCCACTCGTGCGGTGCCCCGGGCCGTCCCAGCAACACCAGCCTCTCCCCGGGCCACCCAACTCCCCCAGCCGCCCTCGAAGCCGCTAGGATTTAAGCAACCCCGAGTTCACGAGCTCCGCTCCCTGTCCCGCGCTGCCAAACGCGCAGCAGCCGCTCTTCGGCCGAGCCCCCCCCCTTCCACGGGGTGCCTGCACAGCCCCTGCTGCCGGACCTCCTCCGCTTGGTCTCGGGCCGGTCTCGCCCCCACAGCGCGCATCAGCCAGCCCCGTCCTCGTCCCCGGGGACACACGGGGGGGGTTGCGGAGAGCCCCGCGGTGCCGCCCTCAGGGGCCGCCGCACCTCTCTGCCTGCAGAAACGCCGCCCCCCCTTCCAGCGTTACGGATTGTCCCGCGTCGACGGCTTGCAGGGGACGGTCCCCGGCTCCTGGCCGTGGGTGGGCAAGCTGGCAGCGGGAGGGCTGGCCGTGGCGTGGACCTTCTGGTGGTGGTTCAGGGACTGCCGGTGGCGGAAGCTCTTGCTGCAGCCGTTGCACTGGAAGGGTCGCTGCTGGGTGTGCCGGCGCTGGTGCTCCTCCAGCGAGGCTTGCAGGGGGAAGCTCTCGGCGCACTCGATGCAGCGGTACAGCCGCTCCCCGGCCGCGCTGGCCCGCGCCGGCCGGCCCGCCCAGCCCGCCCGCAGCTGCACCCCGTGGATGCGCTGGTGCTTCTGGAGGTGGTGCTTCTGGATGAAGCCCTTGCCGCAGGCGGGGCAGCAGTAGGGCCGCTCGCCGGTGTGGATGCGGTAGTGCTTGTTGAGGTTGGACTTCTCGTTGAAGCTCTTGCCGCAGGCAGGGCACTGGAAGGGGCGCTCGCCCGTGTGCAGGCGCTGGTGCCGCAGCAGCGCGGCGTGGTGGGCCAGGCTCTTCCCGCAGGCCGTGCAGATGAAGGAGCCGTTGTTCTTCCGCGCGTGGCTCTGCTGCCGCGCCAGGAGGTTGCGCTTCAGCCGCGCGCTCTTCCAGCCCAGCGGCAGCGCGTGGGGCTCGTCCCCGGCGGCGCAGGGGCCGTGCTCCTCGGCGCCGGGCTGTGCCGAGGCAGCCTCGGCGGCCGTGTCCTCTCCCAGGGGCAGGGCGAACGGCTGGTCGGTCCCCGCGCCGTGCCCGTGTTCCGCCGGGAAAGGCAAGGCCGGGGCAGGGCGAGCTTCCACCGGGACAACCACGGGCTTGAATTCAGGCTGGGCGGCCCCACGCTTGCAGAGCTCCCCCAAGCCCTCTCCAGCTCCCTTCTGTTCGTCCAAGCCGGCGTGGTTCTCCCAGGGCACCGGCAGCTCCTGGCTCAGGGGAACCTCCTCTTCCAGCCTCATCGAGGGCACCTGCGGCAGGGCCAGGCTTTCTGATCCTTCCTCCGGTGGCTGCTGCTCTTCTGTCTTGATCACGATCTTCTCACCTGCTGGGAGACAGCAATTATTCCCCCCCAGCCAAGGAAAGCTCTCCCGTGCCTCTGCCCCCAGCGCGGGAGCAGGAGCTGAGCTTCCCCTGCAGCACGCTGCTGAGACGAACCAGCACACGTGCCACTAGAGAGGGGGCAGGAGGGCTTCACGGTGAGCAGAGGGGGGGGAAGAACAAGAGGTGGAAGGATGCTGGCGTCTGCTGGGGGTTATCTGGTCACCCTGGGGGACGTTCAAGGGACTGGCAGTGCAACAGTCGTAAAGAAGCCAGAGGGGAAAACACGAGGGCAAAGTTGTGGCTGCGGAGTCCTCCGTCCTGGAAGGAACTTTGTCGGGAATGGCAGAGTTTAGCTGGGTAAATCTGGGGAAGGGACCAAAGCAGCCTTCCAGGAGCAGGACCGAGCTTGTCTGCGGGCAAGCGGGCGCAGCGCCACGCTCCCACGAAGCCCTGCCCAGGCTTCTTCCCCTCTCTTGGTACGTGGGCTGTTCTGGGCTGAGCCATTTGGCGCGGCTCCTTTCGGACTTCTCCCCCCCATCCCGTGGCACTGCTTTTCCTCCTCAGCCCTTCATTTCCATCCCCTCGCCCAGCCACGCTGTGGGCAACCCTTCCCCATCCCCAGGCCCTCGCTGCTCCGTGGCTGCCGTAACTCACCGCCACCGACGTGCCCTGACACCGCTCCCTTCTCCAGCAGCCCACGGGTCCTGGTCCCCAAATCCTCCCCGTCCTCGGCCGGCAACAGCAGAGAGGGTTTGGAGCTGGCGTCCCCGGGCCCTAGGGGAGGAAGCGGCGGTGCCAACGGCTGGTGCCGGGCGCTGGCACCCCAGCCCCTGGGCAGAGGCTGCTCTTACACACCCGGCGCGTCCCGGGCTGCCGGAACAGCGGTTGGGTTTTCCCAGGACAGTCGGAGCAAGCTGGTGTCAGCCAAACTGGACAACTGCTTTTAGTTACCCCAGCAAGAAGTACGCACCGGGCACTCGTCCTTTATCATAACTCACTATTCTCAGCCCAAAATAATTAGTGCTAGAACTCAGGGCTGCCCGCAACCAGTTCCTCCAGGGCAGTGCGTGTACAGCCACGTCCTGGGGCAACTGGGACAGGAGAGCAGGACGCAGGACACGGCAGGAGCAGCGCCACGTGCTGCCCGGGGGCTCGGCTCCTCCTGCACGGCTCCTGCCCGCGGGGCTGCCCGGGGGCCGCATCCTGGCAGCGCTGGGAGCCCTCACTGATGGCACGCGGGGCTCTGGGTCTGCAAGGCGTGTTATTTCCTGGGCGCTGAGAACCGCCGCAGGCTGAGCCTGCGGCACAATCGCCACCCGCAGCCAAACCCTAACGGGTGTCAGGGCACCGCCGCTCACTACCTGCTCTCCAAGCGTCCCGGCGACAGAACACACGGCACGATTCCGCCTAGAAGCCGACAAAGCGTGCACGGGGACTGATCCTTACCCAGAGAGACCACAGCCTCGTAGCTCCCCTTCACCGCCATCCTGTACAGCTCCTGCTGACGGCTGTCCAAGCCGCCCCACTCCTGCTCTGGCAAACAGGCGGCGTCATCCTCGCCCGCCGCGGGGACCTGAAACGGCGGGAGGCACCCCCTCAGCACCTCCCTGCCTCCTCCTCTGCCCCCACCAGGCGCCCCGCGCCCCCCCGTGCGCTGCGTGCTGGCACAGTGCGGCCGCAGAGCTCCCGTGGAAGGTGCTGTGCCCCAGCCTGAGCTCAGGGAACAACTCCAGAGCAGCAGCACGGTGCTTCCCCTGCTCAGCCGCCTGTCCCCTAACGGCCAGGAGGTTTCCATCCCCTTCCCTGGATCCACACCAGCAGCCTGCAGCAGTCCCCGTCGCACCGGAGCAAAACACACGGGGAGGAGCCGTCCACCCGGCAGGCAACCCGTGGGGCCCGACAGGGCTGGAAGCACCGGGGTGCACCTGTGCTGTGCTCCCCCTTTTCACCGGGGATGGGGAGGAGCAGGAAGGGCTCGGGGCTGAGCACCAGAGGAGCCTTGTCCCTGCCATCCTGCCACGGCACCCACGAGAGCTCCGCACCCACGCCGTCACCTCGGGCTCATCCCTGTTCTGTGGGGCTTGTGCCACGTTCCCTGGGGCTCGTCCCCAGTCCCTGGGGGCTTGTCCCCGTTACCTGAGGCACATCCCCTGTTACCTGGGGCACGTCCCCCATTCCCCGGGGTTTGTCCCCATTCCCTGGGGCATGTACCCCATTCCCCGGGAGCTTGTCCCTGTTCCCTGGGGGCTTGTCCCCTGTTCCCTGGGGACTTGTCCCCGTTACCTGGGGCACGTCCCCCATTCCCTGGGGTTTGTCCCCATTCCCTGGGGCATGTACCCCATTCCCCGGGAGCTTGTCCCTGTTCCCTGGGGGCTTGTCCCCTGTTCCCTGGGGACTTGTCTCCATTACCTGGGGCATGTCCCCCATTCCCTGGGGTTTGTCCCTGTTCCCTGGGGCACGTCCCCCATTCCCTGGGGGCTTGTCCCCATTACCTGGGGCACGTCCCCCATTCCCCAGGGGCTTGTCCCTGTTACCTGGGGCACGTCCCCCATTCCCCAGGGGCTTGTCCCCACTCCTTGGGGCACGTCCCCCGTTCCCTGGGGGCTTGTCCCCGTTACCTGGGGCACGTCCCCGCCGGGACCCAGTCCGGGCCGGGGTGCCCAGCAGCCGCGGTGCCGCAGCTGGCGCTCAACGTGCTCGAGGCGCCGCGTGCTCTCCTGCAGGAGGGCGGCCAGCGCAGCCCACTTGCGCTCCAGCTGCCCCCCGAAGTCCAGCACCGCCTTCTCCAGCTCCGAGAGCTTCTTCTCGGCCGTCTCCGCTCGCCCTTCCAGGCTCAGCAGCCGCAGGGCCTGCGACTCCACCTTCCGCTCCACCGCCTGCACCGCCGCCACCACCGTCCACAGCGAGATCTCGGCCACCGGCGGCTGCTTGTCCCCCTCGATGGGCACCGGCACCGGGACGTGGCCGGGGGGCTGCGGCGGGAGCGGCTGCCAGGGCTCGGGCCCCCACTCGGGCTCCTGGTGGCGGGGAGGAGACGAGGGGTGAGGGCACCGGTGTGCACGGCACGGGGGGCTCCGGGGGGGGGAGGGGGGGTCCGGGGCCGGGCAGCCCCGCCGGGGACCCTCCCGTCCCCTCCCCGCAACGGCGGGGCCCGGCCCGGGCCTCCCGCCCCAGCAGCGGGCACCGAGGCGAGGCCGGGGCCGGTCCCCGCCGCCCGGCGG
>NC_048894.1:619003-633458 GCF_011077185.1 Oxyura jamaicensis
CGGGTCCCGGCCCGGTTGCGGGCGGCGTGGGCGCCCTTCGGCGAACGGGAGCGGCGGGCGCTGCGAGGCTGGCGCCGGGCCCCGCGCCGGGCCCCCCGCAGGAGCCCCCGCGGAGCGCCGCTGCCCCGCGGTAAGGGGCCGGGGGACCGGGACGGGACCCGCGGGGAGCGGCGGTGGGGCGGCCGGGGGAGGGGGGCCGGGGGTCTCCCCGCCGCCCGTGGCAGCAGAACGGGGACCTCAGAGCCACAAAAGAGCCTCCCCCTCGGACCGCCCCGTGCCTCCCCCGCTGCGGGATCCCCCGGTCCCGGTGCTCAGAGCCCGGCCCACCGCCTCCGGGCACCCCCGGCCGTGGGCACCCGCAGCCTGCGCCCCTGTCCCACCGCCTCCCTCGTCTCCCCCTCCACCTGCCCTCCTTCGGTGTCAGCCCCCTGCCCCTCGTCCTGTCGCTGCCAGCCACCCTTTTGCCCGTGAGACCCGCTGTCCCCTGGGTGCCCGCCGCGCCGGGGTGTTGGGTGGCCGCAGAGGCAGAAGGCTGGCTGCTAACAGCATCTTCTGTTCCCTCCGCACGAATGCGTGCGGTGGGTTTTGTGCCCCTGAGGGACTGCTCTGGTCCCTTCGTTGCGTTACCGGAGCGTAAAGGTAGAGCAAGGCGTGGAGCATCAGCCTGCCTGCCTTCCCCTGTGTATATCATGGAAGTGTTTTTCATTTTTGACAAGTTTTATTCATAATTTTCCCTTGCTGGTGTTCTTCCTAAGCTCTAAGCAGAAACTTTTGTGTGTCTCTGAAGCTCAAACTCCTGCTGAGGGCTTTGTGACGGGTCCCTGATGTCTGCTGAAGGGAGCTTGGGCAACAAGAGCTAGACCCAAAGGGAGGTTTTCGCTGGTACAAGAGCTAGAACAGAGCTGCTGAGCCGGGGATGGGATGAGAAGTTTAATTAATGTTGTATATGGCATTGAAATACCCTTGCTTCCTAGGAACAGAAGACAGCATAATCCACGTTAAGCAAGAGGAAGAGTTGTGTGCAGCAGATCAGGAAGAGGTGGAGGCCACGGGAGCTCTGGAAGAGCCCTGCCCAGGTGAGTAACTGCACACCTCGGAGGGAAAAAGAGGCAGAGGGATTCAATTCTAAGCTTTCCTTTTTTTTTTCCTCACGTATTCCAAATATTTTATAAAAAGCTCCCATTTTTGAGCAGACCTGCCACCAGTCCTGACTGGTATTTCATCCTTTCCCTTCTCGCAGCCACCTTGGAGTTTGCGGCTGGTTTTCATCCGCACAGTGGCGGGGGAGGTGGTTCCCTCCCCTTAAATTCCTTACTCTGCACCCCTTGAGCTGACAGCTGTAAGCTGCTTACTCACTTTTTTGGGCCAAAGAGTTAGCTCGGAGGAGGCAAAATCAGAGGGTAATTCTGTTTGGCCTGTAGCTTTTAAAGCAGACCGGGATTTCTAGACCTCGCTGTCCGATTTCATTTAGGAAGCGGGCTTGGGGGAGCTCATGTAAAATCTGGGGTGGGCAGGGGGAAAAACAAAACGAGGACAAGTCTCACCCTTGTAAAATCTTGAACTCAAGCACTTCTGATAAGCTTGTCTTGAATTTTGTCCTTTGTCAGAGCCAGCGTTTTATGAGCCCGAGACTTCAGGTCAGGTCAAGAGAGGCACGGAGCCGTACGCCAGAGAGCTGCCGGGCGCAGAGGGTGAAAACATCCCGGGAGGCCCTGACTCGGGTGAGGATTCCCTGGAAAAAAACTCCCAGTGTGGGAGTGACCGCGCGGGTGGTTCTTGTCGTGTTGGCTCAGGTGGCTCCCGAGGCTTTGCCAGCCCTTTTCTTAGCTTTGTGAGCTCCTAAATCTTCTGTGCTTCGCATCTTTCTCCAGTTGTTTCTCAGCTGTGTACGTTTTCCCCAATGAACAGAATTTCAGACCTGTGCAACTGATGTTTTGTCATGGATTAAACAAGAGGAGGAGCCACGCTGCCCTGAACGGCGAGACTCGGCAAAAGAAATCCGTACGGATCCAAGAACAGGTCAGTAATGAACGTCAGCTGAGGTTTCCTGGGAAAGCAGATCTAATTTAGAGCATTTTTAATGTTACATTAAATGTCGTGGCCTTACAACGTAAGCCATGAAAGAACTGGGGCAAACCTCAGTCTGCCAGTTAATGTTTGTTCACAAAATGATCGTATTTGGTCAGCTGAAGAGTCTCTCCCCGCCCTCAGCTGCCCTAAAGCTGTCACAAACACCGCCTAGGTTTTCTGTCTAGGCAGGCACAGTGGTGTGCTCAGGCTGGGAGCTCCAGGTGGCTTGGTGGTGTCCAAAGCCGGTACCAACGATCGTGGAGCCTTGGCTTTGTGTTCCCAAGCCGGAGAGCTCTCCTGCAGACACCTTCAGGATGTGCCACTTGGAGATGTGCATGGTAACCGTAATTCAGAGGAGGTTTTGGACAGAGCAGGTGGAGTACGGATCGTAGTTGAGGTGGAGTTTGACAGAGATTCATCTTTGGATCAAGGCTCAACCTCGGGGAGCAGGCGTGCAAATTGGGGCAGGGATTTTACATACGACCTCTCGGTCCGCAGCCCAGGACAATTCAGCATAGCTCTCAAGTGGCTGACTGAGGAGGAATACGCAGGAGAATATTTTGTGTAGAAATCAGTTGACAGCCTGGAATGCCTTCAGTCCCTGTAAATTATCTGGGCGTTCGTGGACACTGACAGGCCCGTGGTGAAGTTGCTGTAGAGTAAATTAACGGATGGTCCCTCGGTATGCCGGTGACACTTTGGGAACTGCCTACACGAATGGTGTCACCCCGCAGAAAAAAGGTCCTCCAGGTTATTGCCCTGATGCAAGGCTGGATGAGCTTCAGCTGAGTCTTTCCTGAGACACCCGTTCGGGCTGCTGTCAGAGGCCTCGGGGCGCGGGCCGGCTCTGTTCCAGGCCTTCCAGCCTGTCCCTCCACGTACCCCGCAGCTACCCAGGCGAGAGGACGTGCTGGGACAGTTACGCTGGTGCCTTTTGCATTCGTGCTTTACCTTGGCCTGTGGCAACATGTTTGTGTGCCCATGTGCTAGTGTGCAGCAGGAGAAATGAGAGCTCGGGGTGTTTCCGCGGTGTAGGTAACGTTGGTGTCAGCTGGCTGATCTGTGGCCCCGCACAGCGCTTGGTGGTGTCTTCTGGTAGCAATGCCCTGCGATGGAAGGGTCACAGGAGACATGTGAGGAACCACAGAACAGGAGAAACCTGAGCTGAAGTTCACTGCTGGAAAATCATCTTGAAAACAAAGCACTGGGTTATTGTCACAGGAAGCTGTAATTGCAGAAAAAGGGACTTTGCAGTCAGAGCAACAGGCAGGGACGAGTGGGGTGTGCTTTGCCCAGCGATAGACCCAGAGCTGTGCCGAAGCAGCTAAGGTGCCAGGTGCCTCTTGGGGCTGGATTGTTGGGAGCCAGAGGAAGGCAGGAGAGGTGCACGGGCTGCGGAGAAAGCAGCCCGTGTCCAAGAAGGGGTCGTTTCCACCATGCCCAAGAAGGGGTCGTTTACACTGATGTCTTTACCTGGCTTTGCTGCCTCAGCTTGGACCTTGCTTCTCGAGACGCGTGGTAAAGCATCCAGAGGGCAACTGAGAGCACTGAGCTGCAGGCGTCCGCCCTGTTATTTACACAGGGATTTAGGCTCACGCCTCAGACAAGAGGTGAAGATGAGACATTGCCGTAGTGATTTTTCACAGAGATTTCAAAAAACAAATGCTAACAGGCCGTTTATTTTCCTGGGGATTTTGTTTCAGTGGAGCACTGGTACTCGCCCTTCCCCTCAGCACTAAAGCCTCCCATCGTGGGCACTTTGCCCGTGGGTGCAGCACGCCAACTGAAGAATATATTTTTGTGATACTCTTAGGAGGCTTCCTTAACTGAAAGTCTGTGAAATCTGTCTGTTTCAGTGCATGATGAGAACGTGAAGAAGGATTCTGTGGCAGATAGCTTTGGAAGCACGGTTTGTGATTCTGGCGTACTGGGGAGACCCGGAGAGAAGTTTTGCAAGGATCCTACCCCTGGAGTGACGTGGGACAGTCAGTGGGATTCGGAAACGATGGAAACAAACGCCACCAGGAACGGCTTTGGGGAGGACGCTCGGTACAACCAAGCATTTGGTCAACACTTGGATCTCTTCAGCGCTCAGGAAAACCATGTTGGAAAGAGACCGTGTGCGTACAGCAAATGCGAGAGAGACTCCAGCCAGCAGGAACCTCTTCCAGCTCCCCAGGGAGACCGAGAAGAGATGTTTCCAGGCCCCGTGTGCGAGAAGAGGCTCAGCGAGAGGATGTTCCAGCAGCAGCCAGGTGCTCCGGGGGAGAAACGCGCGGGGCAGAGGGCTTCTCCTGCCTCCCGTGAGAAGGCTGCGGGCGGAACCAGGCTCCGCGAGCACAGCGGCCTTTGTGCAGAGGACCCTCCGTCTGTGGGACGCGGGGAGAAGCTCCCCGCAGAAAACCCCGTACCCAGCCCCTGCGGGGGTGACCCGCGGGACGTGTCGGAGGCACCCAAGGGCAGCTTGGCGAGCCAGCAGCAGAGCCAGGGCAGGGGGAAGTCCTACATCTGCAACGACTGTGGGAAAAGCTTCGTTTGCCATTCCTGGCTTGTTCGGCACCAGATGACTCACACGGGAGAGAGGCCCTACAAGTGCTCGGAGTGTGACAAAAGCTACCGGAGGAAAGATTATCTTCTAAACCACCTGCGCCGCCACTCGGGAGAGGGGCTGTTCCAGTGCCACCTCTGCAGGAAAAGATTTGTGCTCAGGAGGAGTTTAATCAAGCACCAGGAAAGTCACGTGCAAGAAACGCAACTGACCGTGGGCACTTGGCCCTGTGCGGAGATCCGGGAATCTGTTGTGCACTCCAGATAGAAAACCCTGTCCAGCTTTGGGTTTCTCAGCCCGTTTAGGGGCAGGGGTCTCCCGGTGGGCAGGAGGAGGCTGTTGAGCGGCCGCCCCGTGCCCCCTGCCCGGGAAGAAGAAATGCCGGGGGTTGTTTCCTGCAGGGCGCGTTGGGGTGGTCTGTGGGGCTGCCTCGCAGCTCTCAGCAGTCGCTGCCCGTGGCTGTTGAGGACGTGTAGGAAATTGGCAGCGCTCAGTTACTGCTGGCTGAGTCCCCTCCGGGGACCGGGGAGCGTTGACCCCGTGGACCCTGGGGCTGCCTCTCCAGCAAGTGGCAGCTGGATAGCGTGGCCTGGGGGGTTGCGATCCCTCCCTGAGGGCATGGTCTGGGGGCTCCACGCTGCTGCACCCCGAGGGAGGGCTCCTGCGGGCTGGGGCCGGCCGGGGTGAGGCGATGCAGGATGACCGGGGGGCGCGGCCGGCCGGGCTGGGTTTCCATTTTGCGTAGCCTTAAAGTTCTTTTCCGCTCCACTTCGCCGTGTCGTTGCAGGTCTGCTGTGGCCGTTTGTACAGTTTTCTGCGTCCCAGGAAAAGAGAAAAGCTAAATACTAGCCGTTTGCTCGGCGTTTTCCGCCAGGAATTGCATTTTTGCCCATTGTTGGTGTTTCTCAGGGGGCAGCGCTGGGAGGGAGATGTGCCCCTCAGTGACGAGAGGCCTGGGGTCTGACTTGGTGGCGTTGGGGTGGGACGAAGGCAGCAGCAGCCCGCCTTGGTGCAGTGCTTGCTCGCCGCCTGGCTGCCTCAGATTTAGGCCGAAACGCGTGGATTTGGCTTATTTGGGCTGGAAACGTGCATTTTTGTAAAATTCCCGTGTCAGGAGAGGCCCGCGCCTTGTTCCCCAGGGAAAGGAGAAGAGCTGGGGCGGGATGGGGCGGGACGCCGGTGTCACGGTCACTGCCCCGGGACCCCCGGTTCCTGTCCCCCCCCCCCGGTCCTGTCACACCGCCCCCCCCTTCTCTTGTCAGTTTCCCGCCGCTCCCCGCCCCGCCCTTCCGTTGCTACGGCAACGGGAGACCGCGTTCCCGCCACTCCCGCTTCCTTCCCCTGAAGTCACGCCCTCCTCCTCCAATCGGAGCCCTCCCCTCGCTTCTCCGGCCAATCGCAGAAGGGCCGCGCGGCGCATGCCCGCGTCCATTGGCTGTGGCCGGGCCGCGCGCGCCCAATGGGAGGGCGGGGGCAAAGAGGCGGGCGGCCAATGGCGAGGGGAGGCGCGGCCGCGCTCTGCGCGCCTGAGGCCGGATTGGCTGCGGCCGGGAGGCGGGGAGGGGCGGGGCGGGCCAAGATGGCGGCCTCCTCCCGCTTCGTGCTGGAGGGGGCTCAGCGCCCTCAGCCCCGTGTGCGCGGCGCTGCGCTCACAGGAACTTCCTTCAGCCGCTGGGTCGGTCCGTCGGTGGCTTGGCGCCTGCAGTGCAGGTGCCTGGGGCTGAGGCAAGGGCTCAGCCTCTGCTCAGCCTGTCCCGTGGGTTTGGTTTGGGTCCTGACCCAGCTGGTGGCAAAGTATCACAGAACCAGAGGGGTTGGAGGAGGCCTCCGAGGTCACCCAGGCCTGCCTCTGAGCTAACACTGACCAGTCCCCGCTCCACCACATCCCTAAGCTCTACATCCAAACGTTTAAACACCTCCAGGGACGGTGACCCAGCCACGTCCCTGGGCAGCCCATCCCACCGCCTCACAGCCCTTTCCGTGAAGTTCTTCCTAACACCCAACCTAAATGGGGCACGGCCCAAAGGTTTCTCCCGTTTGAAGACGGGCCGTGGCTCGTGGGGACGCCACGGGGCTTCTGCGGTGGGATGAGCAATAAGGCTCGGAAACGAGTCCGGGGTCCTGAGCTCTTGAAGGAAATTCGGGTATTTGCCACTCCTTCAGTTCAGCAGAATCAAACACAGGAATCACACACGAAGCCCCTCGAGGGATTTGCCACTCTGTTAATTCAGCAGAAAACCCCTCAGGAATCACACACGAAGCCCCTTGAGGAAGGAACGGCGCAGCAAACAAGCACCACGGCATGGAGAGGTTGGCGATGGGGAGAGCAAAGGCGTTGGGGCACTCTTTGTCATCAAGTTCCAGTTTGGTGCCTAAACGCTCGCTAAGGAGAAAACCTGCCCTTTGCTGGCATCCCATCCCGCTTCGAGCTGTACCAGCCCCGTGTCCGCGCGGCAGGCGCCGTGCTCACAGAAATCTCCCTCACAGCCGCTGGGTTGGTTCCTCAGAGGCTTGGGGCTGCGGCAAAAGGCTCACCCCTCTGCTCAGCCTCCTCCCGTGCGTTCCCGTTGGGTCATGATCCAGCTGGTGACAAATAACTGGAACCTGCCTGGCCCAACCATTCCTCCTGGCAGCGGTGTAAGCACGGAGCGCGCTGCAGATGGCAGAACCGGTGAGATGTGCATCGCGTTGAAAGGCAAAATAAGACACTTAAGCATGCACAAACGTGGCGCTCGATAGGTACCGCGTACAAAGTACACGCACAGCCCGTGTTTGTACAGATGTAAGACGTATGCAATGCGTGTGAAGGCAAGGTGTAAGCTCCTCACCAGGACTGCGCTGATCCTGTGCTTGGGTTCTGGCCGTAGCGACAGGAGCTGCGCGCAGCACCATTCACCTCAGAGAAAGAAATATCTGCCTAAGTTGAAAGAAATGAATGGAAAAACAACCTATTTTTAGCATCTCACCTTTTTGCAAACAATGCAGGAATCATCTCTCAGTATTCGGAGGGCTGAATTTTTTGTTTGCATTGACTTTTCAGTTTTATTAGCAGGGGAAAAACTCCTAGAGCCAGATCTGATGGCCTGTGGCACTGCCTCAGTTAAAAGACGCTTTGAAGCATTTTATTTTTTTTCATTATTTTTCATTAATTCAGTGACCGGAGTTTCAAGTTCGCTGACTACATTTTTTTGTGACTAATTTTTGACCCGTTTGTTTTAGAAAATCACTGAGTCACGTTACTTAAAAATCATTTTGCTGCTTCTGAGCTACGTGTTGAGACAACCCTAAAAGATTCACGTATAAATTCCCCAGGTAAGGCGCTGGTTATGCGTGAGGTGGGCATTGCTAGAAACGGATGATGACTGCTTGTTAAATACAAACTGCTGGTGTGAGCAAAGAGGCTTTCGAGGGTGTACAGTCACTCCACAAATCCTTTTATTTATTGGTTTGTTGGTTTATTTTGTGGGTTAGTCTTTAGATGCTTCTGAATCTGCGAGGGAAGATGAGCAGCCTGAAGGACAGTCACCTTTCTAACGCCTGCTGCCCACCCCGCGCTCTGCTGGCGCTGGTGCTCGGTGTGTGCCTCTAGGTGATGTCTGGGGCACGGATCGAGTGACAGGACAGGGTGACGGGGTCTTCCCTGGCAGAGGGGCTTGGGCTCTGGCAGTGCCCCAGGTGAGGCATGTGCTGCCTGTCAAAGAGCAAAGGAGAACAGAAAAGGTTTAAACACGCGAGCCAAGGAGCCGGAGCGACACACGGCAGCGTGAATCCTGCAGGCTTGTCCGCTGCAGTTAGGCTGTGAGTTTTTCCATCATCTCCAAACCCCCATGTATACTGTAGGTCGTGATTCACTAAAGAATATTGAGCTATTTTGATGCAGAGGTAACTGAATAACATGAATGCTGCCCCAGAAAATGAAGAAGTCTTACCAGTCAGTGCTGCGTGCCCAACGACATCAGTTTGAAACCCTTGCTTTCTAAACGGGAAGGTGTGAGCCCCCTCTGGATCCTCAGCTTTCACCCGATTCCTTGGATGAATAGAATGAGCCCGGCTGTAATTATGGGCTAAATGTGCTTCTGCTTGTCCTCCAGGCTGCAGAAACAGAATTGCTGCGAACCCGAGAAGCCTCAGCTGTTGCTTACTCTACTTGCCGCTTTGTGACAGTTCTGTTGGAGAAGTGCTGATTTAGCCTAACCTCGTTCTGTTGCTATTTCTGCACTTTCAAATTTGAAAATCCATGAAATAACGAGATGGTGTAATTCCACTTTTTTTTATTCTTTATGTATCTTCTATTTTTTACGGTAGAAGAGCAGAGTGCAGGCAGGCAGCCTCTATTTCTTGTACAGCTCTGCTCTGTTGGAGAAGCACGTGCCTTGCTCTGCAGGAAAAATAATTACCTGGGGGAAAATAGCGACGTGAATCGTTTTTATTCATATCAAATACGAATTACACTTGCACAGCTGGATCAGTTCAAGACCTTCCACTTCTGAACGCTTGACTTTTCAACTTTTCAGCTACCATTTGTGGAATATTTTAAGAACTGGAAGACAAATACTGCCGCCCCTGCTTCCTGCTCATCCTACATCCCAGAGCAGCTCGGCAGTGATCTGCAGTTACCTGCTCTTTGGTCTTGTCTCCAGGGCAAAAGAGAGAGGTGCGTTTGGACAGTGGGTTATGCAGGCTTTTGCTAGAAAACAGTATCACAGAGTGTTTGCTTCTTGTTCTAGGGCCCAAAATGTGGCTCTTTCAGAAAGCAAAAGGCAGTGTTTTTCATGTAAATTAATGAAAAAATGAGTCACGTTACAAAAAAAGGCAGAGAGAAAGTCCAGGGCTTAGAGACTGAAGGTGAGTAGCCTGACATGAAGCCGTCCTCAGCGCTGGTCTTTGTGCAACTTAGCCTTTGCCTACGTTGAGAATTAAAGGAGGTTAGGCAATACCTTGGTAACTGGGGGCTGGGGGAGGTGTCAGACCATGGAAATGGTGGTTATTTTTTCCCCGTGTTCCCTGTGCAGACTGTCCTGTTCCCAACATCGATACCCGACCGAGGGAAGTGTCAAGGATCCGTGGGATTTAGAGGAAAGAGGAATCCCTGCAAGTCTCAGCACAGGTCTGTGGTGGCCTCGGACGAGCCGAAAATTAAACTGGCAACATACTGAGCACGGGCTGCTAGGATCAGAGGGAGGGTTTTCCTAATGCAGTCCCGCTTGTTGATCCCAAACTTGTTCTGTTTGTACAGATTACTCACAATAAATAAGGAGGTTTTGTTCTTTGGAAATTTATATTAGATGACATCAGGTGAAGGGAGGGTTCGGAGTCTTCTTGTTCCAGGCTCTGGTGCTGCTGGGATCGACGCCGAGGTGCAGACTCGTGCACAGAGCTCAGGAAATACAGAGCTGTTTGGATGGTGTTCAGGAGGATCCCAAGAGCCAACTCGCCAAGTTTCAGACGTGGGGGTAACATCTGAGAGCCATCGCAGCTCGGGAGCAGCTCAGGCAAACCGAACAAGAGGAAGGAGAAGAGGTAACAGCCCTCCTGGGAGAGGAGAGCCCGACGAATCCAAAGAGATCCTTACCAGGAAACCCCGACAGGAGAGAGGCTGTGCACACAGAATGTCAGGAGGCTTTTAAGCTGGAAACAGGACTCTTAAAACACAGCAAATTCACACCAGAAGGAATCAGGTATGGTCGTACGTACGCACAGGCTGCGGGAAACGCTTTGGTCGCCACGCGGATCTGATCCGACACCAGAGAACCCAGACAGGAGAGAGGCCTTACGAGTGACAGCGAGTGACAGAAGTTTTACAGAGAAGCGTTGACTGTGCTGAAAGCATTATTAAAAGAAAATTCCGATGCACGAAGCAGCCTGTGCTAGGAAATGGCTGTATTTTAGCAGAAAATTGCTGGGGGGCTTCATGTTCGAGAGGACCGAAAATATGATCAGAACAGGATTGTCTGCGGAGCTGTAAGCAGAAAATGGAGCTGCCGAGAGCTTAGGAGCTCAGGCTGAAGTGAAGGGTTGGGTCTGGTGTAGCACACACATAAAACGCAGTTATAGGACAGTAACGATGGCAGCGAAGGCGCTGTTGCATGGAAATAACCAGAATCAGTTGTTTCAAGCATTTATTCACCTTGCAGGTGATGCCAGTTCCGTTTTCTGAGCTTCTGGCAAGGCACGCAGGTATGTTCTTAATGCAGGTGGGAAGTACAGGTGAAAACGCTCTCCCCTGGAAGCCAGAAAGAGGCAGTGGCTTCAGCTCGAGACAGGGTTGGAGACGGGAAGGGGGTCCTGTGGAGACGGCGTTTGTACATCTCACATCTCTCCGTAGGCTGGTGATGCTCAGCATTTTTCCTTATCCCAGCTGAGTGCAAGGAGCGGAAAGGTAGAGCTGCCTCCTGTGCAAAGCACGGGCTCTGCACTGAGGCTGTGAATGGAGTTGATGTCCTTGGCTTCCCCTGAGGAAAAGCAGACCAGGAAACAACTGGGGCTGGGATGGAGCTTGGCAAGTTCTGAAGGAGATTAAGGAAGTACTCATGGCCCCGAGGGATCCCTGCCCATCCCAAAAGCAGGAGAGGCTTGCAAAAAACTCTTTTATCACTCACTTCTTGTTATTTTCTTCTTAAAATTTACCCCGGGGACAGCATTTCTTTTATCCTTCTCCCACGCAACTTAATGCCTCAGTAGCTACCGGTACGCTGCGTGCTCCTGCATGAGGATTCTTCGCAGCGAGGCAGCTCCTGTAAAGCAGCATCTTAGCAGAACGTCTTCCTCCTGTGAACCAGAGAGCACCTGGAACAGCAGGGCTGAGTCTGGCGTGTGCTCACGCTCCTGCGGCTGTTTGTTCAGGAGCTGCTGAACGAAAATCCTCAGTGTAAGACCTTCCTGCCCCCCTGTGCCGAGGAGCACCCGTCCCAGGGGAAGACCAGGCACAGATGGCCACTTATAGGAGGATTTTGAATGTGCTGAAATACAAATAATCACCTTGTTTGCAGGTTTACCTGGAGACAGCTGAAGTGGAGTTAGGGGTGGAAAGCCACGCAGCCAGTGGGGTGATCCACAGCAGTGACGGTGCGTGAAATCTCGCTTGCCCCAGGTGCTGAGTTTAACACTACCAACCCCCTTCAACGTCTTTGCTCAATAAAACTGGGTGTCTCCCACGTGAGAAGCATCGGAAAGGTAGCTCTCCAGGTTAGCACTGGGTGAACATGAATAGCTGGAGAAGCTGAGATTGCTGCAAAAAGTCTTCGTGGTCTTACGTGAAGAGCAAAAGTTCAGAATCAGGGGAAATTCAGAGTCAGGTGCACGTCGAGCTGGAATGACTTGTTTGGGTCTTGGAGTCTTTGTATCTATGACTTTGTGAAAACCTTTCTGGAAGCTTTCTTTCCTCTGAAAGCAGAAGGGCTTTGAGGCAGGTGGTTACGCCTAACGTCCCTCCCTCCGACCTGCAACGTGGAGCACGTGCGAAGAGAAGCGCAGCTTCTCCCAGGTGCCTTCTGAGCGTCGCTGCACTGCTGCGGTGAAGTACTCTCTGCTTAGGATATAAAAACTGCAGAGATGATAATGCAGGGACTCAGCTTTAAAAAAAAAAGATAACTTTTATTGGGTTTGTTTCCAGCGTAGGCTGCTGCTGGCTCCACTGATGCCGGTAAGAATCTTGCCTTGATTGAGACCAGGCTTATGCCTATAATGAGTAAGCACAGATCGCGTGCGAGAATTGCTCAGCATATTGCAATAACAGTTATTGCCTTAACTATTTCTGAAGTTTATATTTCTGATATCACTTCTGAAGGTGAATTTAAGCAACGTGGTTTCAATCTTTGTGGGCAAAAGACAGGTAAAACATTAAACATTTTTGCCCAACATAAAAGGACTTGAAAAGTTTCCAGTGAAGTTCACGGCAGAGCAAAGCAGGGCCCTGTTCTCAAGCTGTTTGGTACCGGGGTGGTACGATGCCCTTCTGCAGGTGCACTTTTACTGGACAGTGTCTTTAGGTGCCTTGTGTTATCACGCAGCACTGTCTCGCTTAGCACCGTGGCTAAGTCATTTGCACAATGAACGTGCTCCTTAAATTAAAGGGAAGCAAAAAGCAGCCTAAGGTAAGCACCAAAAGGCAGCGTCATAAGCAATAATTCCAGTCCAAAACCTAGACTGGGGTAGAATGGAACAAACTTTGAGTGCAGTGGGGTGGAAACACAGGAATCCTCGAGTGTGTATCTGCGAGGAGCTCCGGAAGGTTACGGTGGGAAGCCAGCAGAGGGGACGTAGGCACTGTAAAAAGACTCAGGTAAGGAATGGCCAAAAACGTTCATGGGAATCGTGCGATTCTTTGAATTCCTCTCTGGGAGGCTTCGTTTTAACTCTCCAGTTGTGGACTTTGACCTGCTGCGGAACAAACTGTCCTGATTCTCACAGCAGGGAGAGTAGGAGTTCTTCACAGACAGCGTTATGGAAGGAGAAAGCTCAGCTGAGAATCTGTGCGCTTGCCCTGAGAAATAAGGCCAATCGGGACATACAAGTGACTGTGTAAACTGTCGGGTTTGTGCAGCCAGAAGGAGAAAAAGGCAGATCTTCAACAAGTTGGGTGTTCTTTAAAGAGAATTTCCAGCTCATTCTCTTCAGCTTTATTATTATTTATTTGCTTTTTAAAGTCAATCTGAAAATGTAAAGCTTGCCATGCTAGGTAGCACCTAACGCTTCGGGTTTTTAACGCACGGGTTTGGTGCCCCGTGTGTTGTGGGTGGTGCAAACGAGGCTCAGGACTTGTGCGAGGACTTTCGGGGAAGAGCTCATCTTCTGCTCCTGATGTGGCTTTATGGTAAAAACCAGTCAAAGAAGGAACCCCTTTCCCAATAAATTCATAGAATCACAGAATGGCTCGGGTTGGAAGGGACCTCGAAGACCATTTAAAGACCAAAGGCCAAGGGCAGGGATGCACCCACTAGGTCAGGTTGCCCAGGACCTTGCCCGGCCTGGCCTTGTCCAGCATCGGAGAGAAGAAAATTCCATCCAATTTTGTGAGGTTTTTGGGCTTATCTTGCTCACGACACCTATTTCCCGTGATTTCTCTTCAAACCCAACGTAACCATCCCCTGGAGCCACTCAAGCCCGTTCCCTCATGTCCTGCCACCGGGAGAAACGACGGACACCTCCCTCCCTGCATCGTCCTTTCGGGGTGCCGGCGAGAGCTGCGGCCTCACCAGTGCCTCGTAAGGGGACAGCGGTGACGCTCCTCGCACTTGTGGCCCCAAGAGCTGCAGCCAACATCTGCTGAATTCTTAGATTAATAATAATAATAATAATAAAACTGCTACAAACGTTGGGTGCAGGTGATGCTCAGCACCCTGAGGGGCCACAGCCCTTCTGTCTGGGGGGACGCAGCTGGTGGGGCTGGTGTGCTGTGTTTTTGGGGGGGATTTGGGTCATTCCAGCTGGGTGATGCAGCTCTGGAGGGGACGGGATGAACAACCGCATCCTCAAGCGAAATGGCTGCTCAGGCTCCTGTGTGGCCACGCTGGGCTCCTCAACCCTCCCTTGTCCTCCACGTCCCCCTTGTCCACCTTCTCCTCCCTGTTCCCTTTTCCCCCGGTCCTCCTTTCCCTCCCTTGTCCTCCTTGTCCCTCCTGGTCCCCCTTGCTCCCCCTCCTTTTTCCCCTTGTCCCCTCCTTGTCCTCCCAGTCCCCCTTGCCCACCTTCTGCCCCCTGTCCCCTTCTCCCCCGTGTGCTCCTTTTCCCCCCTCATCCCTCTTTGTCCTCATGGTCCTCCTGGCCCCCCTCCTTGTCCCCTTTGTCCTCTCTGGTCCCCCTTGTCCCTCCTTGTCCTCCTGGTCTGTCCCCCCCCCC
>NC_048894.1:643458-664310 GCF_011077185.1 Oxyura jamaicensis
CCCCCCCCCAGCTCCCAGATGGGCACCTCTCCGTGATTCCTACCCATTGCACCCCATCCCATGCCCCCCAATGATGCTCGCTGCCCCATGCAGCACGAGGGGTGCCCCCCACCTCTGCCCTGTGCCCCCCCACAGGTACCCCTGGGTGAACTGAGCACCCCCATGGGCACCCATGCGCACCCCACCCTGTGCAACACAAAGGGTGCCCCCTTACACCCCATGCACCCCAACATCACCCGGGTGCATCCTGCCCGGTGCACTGTGTACGGTGATACTCCAGGGGACCCCCCCGGTGCACCCCAATGAATCCTGCCTGGGTCAGCTGCCCCCGCACCCCCAAACCCATTGCCCACCCTGCTCGCTGCACCCCACTGGGCACCTCAAGACCCCTGCCCCTGGAACCCCAGTGGGCACCTCTCGTGTGTCCTGCCCCACTTGTGTCCCAACGGGCACCCCCTGCCCAAAATGCCCCGTGCCCCCCCTCTGTCACTGTCCCACACTGAGCTCTCCCCGTGCTGCCCGGCGCCCGTCTGTGTCCCCACCAGCATCACCTTTTGGGGCAATGACCCAGCAGGACCCAGTTTGTACTGGAACCAAGGTGCCCTTTACCAGTCTGACCTCCCTAACGCCGGGGCTGACCCTTCCCCTGGGTCCCAGGGGGCTCCAAGGGCTGGTGGGGTGGGGGGCATGAGGTTCCCCGGGGTGCCCCAGAGCTGTGGGGACGGCCCTGTCCCATCCCAAGTCTTGGATCCTGGTGCAGCAGGGCATGGGGACAGGGTGCCTGGGGGCCCTACACGCATGGGGGGGGCTGTGCAGGGTCCCCCAGGGCACCCACGGGTGCCATCTGTGGGGCGTGGGGAGCAGCCGCAGTGCCCCTGGGGCAGGCAGCCCACGTCCCCAGCCCAGGGTGACAGAACAAAGGGAGGCTCGGGGTGGCACGGCTGCTGTCAGCAGCAAAACCCCAGCCCGGAGGCGCTCGGTGGGGAGCGCGGCGGCTCTGCTGATTGCAGTTAGTTGCAGATTGAAGTTCGCTTAAATGACGACAACCACCACCCGCTCTGCGGATTGCTGACGCTCCGGTTTAATGCACCCGTTGCAGACCTCCGGGCTCCACGCGGGGGGAGCAGCCCCCGGCCGCCTGCTCCCCGGGATCGGCTGCACCAGCTCAGGAAAGACCCCAGGGCATGGGGACACCGCCAACACAGCAGCAGCATCCTTGTTCCACTCCATCAACAGCAACGTTCCTGCCTGGGCAGCTCGGCGGTGGCAGCGGGTGCTGCTGCTGCTGCCCCAGCTCGCGGAGCCGCGGCTGAGCACGCACCCGGCTCACTGCTTGGCACAGGCGTCCCGGTGCAGGGCTCGCCCAGCGCTGGTGGACAAGGTGTGCACAGCGTCCTCCAGCGCATAGAAGGCCTGGAAGAGGTCCGGGGAGGTGGCCCGGCACTCCAGGTACCGCCGCAGCGTGGCCAGGCTGTCCCACACCTCGGGTTCCGAGGGGCAGGGCTGCACCGCCACCAGTGCCCCCGCATCCTCGCCCTCCGCCGTCCCCCCGTCCCAGTCCGCCACCTCGGCCATTTCGGCATCTGCCGGCTCCCCGAGGCGCTCCAGCCCCTCGTCCATCAGCACGAAGCGCTCGATCTGCTCCTGGCCGAACCGGACGGGTGCCAGCAGCGTGTCGGGGCTGGCGTCGGGGCTGAAGCCGGCGGCACGGAAGCAGCTGGCGATGAGCCCCGGGCGCACGTCGCCCCAGGCTTGCACCAGCATGTGCAGAGCATCCAAGAGGCTCGGCGGCTCCGAACCGCGCGCCGCCGGGAGCCGCGTCAGCAGCCGGCGCCGGTAGTGGCCCTTCAGGTCCCTGGCGATGCCGCGGTCCAGGGGCTGTGCCAGCGCGGCGGCGGGCGGCACAAAGACCATCCTGACGTTGGAGAGCTCGAGGTAGGGGTGCGCCTCGCGCTTGTCGAGGAGCAGCAGGACGCTCTTCCCCTTGCGCCGCATCTCCTCGTTGAAGTCCTGCAGCCACTCGGCGAAGAGGGGGGCGGTCAGGCGGGCCAGGCTGCTGGCGCGGTAGCTCCAGGGCATGTGCTGCAGGTTAACGCCGCGCAGGCAGCGGGGCCGGGGGCTCTGCCCCACCACCCGCAGCGCCGCCTTCTCCGAGCCGTCGGCGTTGGCGCAGAGCAGCAGCGTCAGCCGCCCGCTGGGGCCAGCCGGCTCATCCTCGGCCAGCGGGGCGGTGGTCTGCAGGAGGACCCCCGTCTCCCCGCAGCTGTACACCTCGGAGGGCGCGTAGCTGCGCAGCAGGTCGGGCAGCACCGCGCTGGCCCAGCGCTCGGCCGCAGGCTGCTCCGCGTCCCCCCTCTCCCGCGGCGGCTTCTCGAGGGCGATGTTGTGGCGCAGCTTGAAGCGGGCCAGCCAGTTGCCGCTGGGCTCGAAGCCGGGCTTGCCCAGCGCCTCGGCCAGGTTTTTGGCCTTGACCTGCAGCAGCGGGCCGCTGACGGGGAGCTCAGCCGCGCGGGCGCTCTCCACCCAGCGCAGCAGCGCGGCCTCCACGGCCACGTCCTTGCCCTCCCGCTTGCGCTTGCGCTCGGGGTTGCTGTTCTGGTGCCACTCGCTCAGGATCCGCTCCTTGTTCTTGATGATGCGGCAGATCTGGGGCTGCGACACCCCGAAGCGCTTGGCCAGCTCGCTCTGGGACACCTTGGGGCCGTCCAGCATCTCCAGCACGCGCACCTTCTCCGTCAGCGACAGCTCCTTGCGCTCTTTGCGGGGTGCCCCCACCTCCGCCCCGGGGCACCCGCTGGCACCGGGGGGGCCTCCAGCCAGCCGTGCCGCGGGGCCACCGCGCCGGGCGAAGCCCCGGCCGCAGGCACCGCAGACGTAGGAGCAGCCAGCGGTGCGTGCCAGCGGGTGCCGCACCAGGTCTGGCTTCTGCTCGGTGCCGAAGCCGCACTCGGCGCACTCGTGCAGCGGCCGCCCCGGCTGCGCGCCAGGGCTCTCGGCGAACGCTGGCAGGGGGATGAAGCCCCCGTCACCCACACTGGGGCTCGGCTCAGGGACGCCGCCGTGGCTGCAGCCTTGCTCCTGCACGGTGCCGGGCTCCGACTCCCCCTCCTCGCTCCTCGCCTTCGTCCCCAGCCATTCCCCTGCGGAGACACGGGTGCGTTTGGGGCAAAACCCTGCAAATCCCGCAGGATTTGGCCCGACACCTTACCGCGCTCCCCGTTCTCCTAGGGGCAGCCTGTCCCCGAGCTCCCTTCTCCGGCCCTGGTGCCACCCTGTCCCGGTTCACCCTGGGAAGGGTTGGCCGGGGGGCTGCGTGCCAGGGGGCTGCGTGCCGGGGGGCTGCGTGCCCGCTCCCGGTGCTCCAGCTGGGTGCCGCCGTACCCTACCGGCACCGAGGCCCCGTCCCGTGGTGGCACCGTGGCAGCAGGGTACGGCAGCCCCCCGGGAGCCCCCCGCGCCTTACCCAGGGCGACGAGGCGCTCGCGGCCCTCCTTCATGGCGCCGTCCCGGTGCCGGTGCCCGCGGGGCCTCCTCCGCTCGGGGGGTGACACGGCCGCCGTGATGCCGGGCCCTGCGGGGGGGGACGGGCGGCCGGTAACGGATGCGCACGGCGGGGACCGGCGGCAGCGCACGGCGGCTCCGTGATGCGCCGCCGCTCCCCGGTGCACGGCGCCGTGACGGAGCGCTGCCCGGTGCCCGGCCGGCCCTAGCGGAGGCACCGGGGCTGGGTGGCGGCGGCCGGGGCTGTCAGCACCTCCGGGATCCCGCGGTACCGGCCGGGTAACGGGGCGGCGGCGATGCCCGCGGCGGGCACCGGGGCCGCCCGGGAATAGACGGCGGCCGGTACCGGCTCGCCAGGCCCCGGTGAGCACCGGGAGCAGGCCCCGAGGCTGAGGCCGGTGGCGGTGGCGGTGCCGTACCCGGCCCGGCCCCGGCCCCGCCCGCTCCGCTCCGCGCCGCCGCCGCCCCGCCCGGCCCCGCTGCTAGCGGCGGGAGCGCGCGCCCCGCCCCGCCCCGCCTCTCTCCGCCCCGCCCATTGGTCCGCCGCCGAGGGGCGCCGCGCGGATTGGCTGAGGAGCCTGCCAATCGAGGCGGGGCCGGGAGGGGCGGGGCCGTCCCGGGGACCCGGCTCGGAGGCGGGGCGGGGGGGGGGGCGGGGCGGGAGCGGCGCGTGCTGGGGGGGGCGGGTCCAGGGCGGGGCGGGGCGGGGCCGGGCCTGGGAGGTGACGTCAGAGAGTTGGGGGGTGACGTCAGAGAGTTCGAGTGACGTCAGAGCGGCGTGGGTGACATCACAGGGCTGTGGGATGACGCCAGAGCACTGTGAGGTGACACCACAGAGGTGTGTGGCGACATCAGAGCGGTGCGTGAGGTGAGGTCAGAGCGCCGTGGGGGTGACGTCACAGGCCTGTGCGATGACGTCAGAGCGCGAGAAACATCTCAGTGTTCTTCAGACAGGACCTTCGGTGAAGCTGTTCTCTTCGCGATGGCTGTGGCGGGCGTCCCGTCAGCCAGGAGCACATTTCAGTAACAAACCCTCAGCTTCCGTTCCCTGTTCCCCGACCCCTGATCCCCCCCCGTCTCCTCACTGAGTACTGCAGGTTCCCAAGCTGCTCGACGCTCCTCCATACCACCTATGTACAATTTTTCTCTTCTTTTCAGCCCTTTAATTTCCCCTTCCTTCTGTTTCGAGAACCTGTGATCTTTGTTGTACTGTTCCCGCACTGCTCGCCCTGCTTTTCTCCAGCTTCCGCCTTATTTTGGAACAGCGAGGCCTGAGCATTCCTCCTTGTTATGACTGCACAGCTACCTTGGGACACAGAAAGGAACATCCCCAGGGCAGCTGACCTAACCCAACCAGAGGGATATTCCGTACCATATGATGTCACACTCAGCAAAAAAAGGTGGAAAAAGGAAGAAGAGGGGAGGGGTGGGCTCTCGGTGCGAGAACGTCTGTCCTCCTCCCGAACACCGGCTACGTGCGTTGAGGCCCTGCTTCAAGGACGTGGTCAAGCATCGCTCATTTGTGGGAAGTAGAGAGTAATTTCTTTCCTCTGCACTTCCACACAGCCTTTACTTGTTTTGTTTTGTTATTCCCTTTCCCCCTCCCTCTTCCCCTTTCCCTTTTTTCCCTTTAGTTGAATTGTTTCATTAATAGTAATATTTCCTTGCTAATATTTTTTCTCTTTAATTAAATTATCCTTATTTCAGCCCATGAGTTGTTCTTTCCTTTACTTCTTCCCCTCCCCATCTGAGGAGGGGCAGTGAGACAGCGGTGGTGGTGTTCAGCACGGTAAAACCACCACACACGGAAAAGTAATTCTCCACTGCAAAAACACAGCCTTGCTTCTCACGCTGCCACACCGAGCGCCTCTGGGCAGGGACGCTTCCCGTGCCCCGCTTCTGGAAACGGGGAAAGAGGTGGCCCAGGAGGCATAAAACCTCTCCTTTTGGAACCCTCGGGGTGTTTTGGGGTGGACACGGGGCGTTTTCTCTGTTCAATCCCCCCAGCAGTGGGAGCAGGGCCCAGCTCTTTGCAGACCCTCCCAGCCACGCAGCGCTGTGCCTGCCCTTCGCAGGCGCTGGTGGTGAGCTGTGGCACGACGTCTGTCCTCTGTCTGTCCTCTGTCCTCCGTCTGTCCGTCCAAAATGGGCTGGGATCCGCTGTCCTGGCAAGAGACCTTGAGCCATTGCCTCCTTCGGGGTGAGCGTGCAGTAGCTCTCTGGGGAGATGCAAGGAAAGAATGAAGCTTGAAACCCTCGGTGCTTGAGCCGGGACTGGTGGCACGGCCCCCTTGTCCCAAGCGCTGCCCAGAGAGCTTGGGGACACTCCTGGAGATCACCGGGTCCAGCCCAAGCAGGGCCACCTGGAGCAGGTTGCCCGTGGCCATTTCCAGAATGGGGACAGCCCTGAGGACAGCACAGAGCTGGCTGCTGAAGAAAGGTCTCAGGATGGGCTCCCGATGGCTTTTGGGACCCAGTTTTGGGGCTGGGTGCCTCCCCTGGTGCCTGCCTCCTCCAGGAGGTGCAGGTTCAGCCTCTCATGTGCATCTTCCCCATCCAGCAGGCTGGGAAGCGTCAGCCCACAGCTCACAGCGCTGCTCGGTGCACCTCTAAAAGTCAAGGGGAGTCAATCACGGCCCGGATCAGTCAGCATTTTCTCAGGAAAACTGCATTTCTGAGCTGGGGATGGAGAAAGAGAAAGGAAAATCGCCTTCCCAGCATCTCAGATCTGGAACTGACATCTCCTCATCGGAGGAAATTCAGCTGCCTGGGCTCTTTCTGCTAGCAGGCTGCCCCAGTGACACTGCTGAGCACGTATTCATGAAAAATAAAGGCACAACTCCCGAATGCAGCTGGGGCTGGGGACAGGCACCCTGAGCGCCTGGGATGCCCCTGTGCCCCACCAGCACCAGGACAACGCAACGATCCCCTCCTGGGCTCCCACCTCTCCCCAGGTTTTCCTGTCCTCGCAGGGAGCTGCGTTTGCTTCCCAGCAGGGGATTTTGGCCCTCCACCACACTGGAACACACCTCCGTGTTTATTATTTAATTTCTGGTGGTTTGCTATACATATTTTGGTGTGTTTGGAAATATGTATGCATATATTTGCCCTTACCTGCAGAGATTTGATCAGCTGCAGCAGCAGGCACGGGTCTCAGAGCAAGACCCGGATCTTTGGTCTCGTTTCCACGATGCCACCACGCAGCTGTCCCCTGCTGTCCCACCGAGTGCCCTGGGGATACTGGAGATATTCGGGCTGCCCTCTGCTGCCGTGACGTCTCACGCCAGCACGAGGACACAGGCAGAGCGGTGGCCAAGGCCCGGAGATGCTCAAGCGCTGAGAGCGGATGCTGAATGCCAATTTCTCCACATCCCCATCTCGCTGGGGCTCCAGCCTGCACCCTGCCAGATGCAGGGTGAAGACGAGGAGCCCAATGACTGAGGACGGGCTGAGGATTCGGCCCCGTGCTGATGAGCGTGGTGCTAAGGCGCCTTTCCCTACGGTGATGCCCCTGGGGCTGCAATGCCCCGCTGTGCTTTCAGCCAGGCTGGTCCCAGCACCCGTGTCCTTCTGGGACACCCTGATCAGAGTAAACTGGCCCACGGTGGAGGAAAACCCATCAGCTTGGGTGGTGTTGCTGATTCCTGCAGCAGGATTAGCCCTCCCGCCCCTCCTTGTGCTCTCAGCTCCCTTGAGATGAAAAATCCCCCCGGATTCCAGCAATTTTTGTGCCCAGCGCCTGCTGGTGGGACTCGCAGTGGGTTTTGCCAAGCTGGCATCTATTGGGCTGGACAAAACCCTGGCACGGCCCCCAGCATCCCAGTCCCACCAGGACAGAGGGGCTCGGGTGGGAAGGGACCTCAAAGCCCACCCACTTCCAACCCTGCTTGGTGAAATTTAAGTGAATTATTTTCTCTTTCAGAAAAGAACGCTTATTTTTTCCCCACCAAGTTTATTATTTTTTCAAATATCTGCATAAAGCAGAATTCGCTTTCATTTTAGAAGCAGCAAATCTCAATGAAATTTAAGTGAATTATTTTCTATTTCAAAAAAGAACACTTTTTTTTTTTTTTTTCCCCCCCAGGTTTAGTAATTTTTCAAGTATCTACATAAAGCGGAATTAATTTTCATTTTTGAAGAAGTAAATCTCGATGTCAGCTGGATGTTAGAAAACAGATATTATTTAGAAAATAGATAATAATAATAGGTAATAGATAGTATTAATAATATATAATAAAGAGCAGTCGGGCGTTGGGACGGGTTGCCCAGGGAGTTGGTGGAGTCACCGTCCCTGGGGGTGTTCAAGGAGAGGTTGGACGTGGTGCTTGGGGACATGGGTTAGTGGTGACATTGGTGCTAGGGGGTGGCTGGACCAGGTATCTTGGCGGTGTTTTCCTTAATGCTTCTGTGATTCTGTGTTACACTGCTGAGAGGCTAGAGCCTGAGCTGGAAAACGTCGTGTGGGACACAGGAGGTGCGGGGCAGTCCCTGTGGGCAAGGGGCTGCCTTGCTCTCAGGCAAGCCAAAGGGCCCGGGGGAGCCAGCCCCAGAAAAGGGTCCCTCAGCCCCCCAACCCTGCTCCTTCCCCACGTGAGGACATCTCCCAGGCAGTCCCTGGAGCTGGATCCACCAGAAGATACGGAGGAGGCAATGGAAGTGGAGCCACCGCAGCCAGAAGGGACCCGGCACTGCCCCGGCACGTCTTCACCCGGTGCCATCGGGAGGCACCAAGTGCAGCTCAGCAGTGCCCGGGCAGCTCCCTGCTGGCTGCTCAGGCCCCATCCCAGGCATTAGCCTGGAGCCCCCAATCTCACGGGCATCCCGCAGGCTTGCCTGCAAGATCCCGGCAATAAACAGCTCTTGCCAGTTCTCAGGGCTGTGTGAGTGCTTCGTTCCCATCCCAGCCCTGTGTGACAGGTGGCACCTCCTGCACAGAGCCTCGAGGAGCAGCACAAGGGAGGACACGGCTCCCTTCGGCTGCCCGAGGAGTCCCCGGGGGCCACCTGCACCTTCAGCCCTTGTGGAAATAGACTGAGGGGTGAAAATGGGAGGGTGAGCGATTAGAGGGGGCTAAGTTCTTATGCTGGGAGTGAGTTTCTACATCTGAGTAATTGGTAACGGCAGACGTGGGGAAGGCTGAGGTACTCAGCGACTTCTTTGCCTCCATCTGCACTGGTGGCCGGGCTTCCCAGGTCCTTCATGTCCCTGAACCCGTAGATGGAGGCTGGGGGAGCAAAGTCCCACCCGCTGTAAGTGAAGAGCAGGTTTGAGACCACCGGATGAATCTAAACAGGTACAGGTCTGTGGGACCTGGTGGCATGAATCCCAGGGGCCTGAGGCAACTGGCTGATGGAGCTGCCAAGCCTCTCTCCATCATAGCTGAAAAGTCCTGGCACTGGGCCATGTCCCTGGTGAGTGGAAACATGGAAAGGTCAAGCCCCTACTCTTCAACAATTAAAACAAAGAATTGACCAAAGAGCACTACTCTTCAACAATTAAAACAATTAGGGGACATTTCTTCTCAGAAAGAGCTGTCAGGCATTGGAACGGGTTGCCCCAGGGGGGTGGTGGAATCTCCATCCCCGGAGGTGTTTAAAAGACGTGTGGACGTGATGCCTGGTGTGAGAAAACAGCTCAAACAATTTTCTTCAGACAGGACCTTCTGAGAAGGTATTTTATTCGCCATTGCTGTGGCGGGCGTCCCGTCGGTCAGGAGCGCATTTGGTAAACAACTCCGAACCTTCTCTTCCCTGTTCCCCGACCCCTGATCCCCCCCCATCTCCTCACTGAGTACTGCAGGTTCCCAAGCTGCTCGACGCTCCTCCTTACCACCTATGTATATTTTTTCTCTTTTTTTCAGCCCTTTAATTTCTCCTTTCTTCTGTTTCGAGAACCTGTGATCTTTGTTGTACTGTTCCCACACTGCTCGTCCTGCTTTTCTCCAGCTTCCGCCTTATTTTGGAACAGCGAGGCCTGCTCCTGTCCACTCATCTCCTTGTTTTGACTACACAGCTACCTTGGGACGCAGAACACAGCGCATGCAGTGCTGGGTATTGCAGTGGGCGGTGCAGTGCTGGGTGTCCCGGTGGGTGCAGTGTCACTGTACTGGGTGCAGTAGTGGCAGTGTTGGGTGTTGCAGTGCTGGGGGCAGCGCTGGGTACTGCAGTGCTGGGTGTTGCAGTGGGTGCAGTGCTGGGTGCAGCACATGCAGTAGGTGCAGCACCGGGTGTTACATGGTGGGGTGTTGTAGTGCTGGGTGTTGCAGTGTTGCTGATGCAGTGCTGGGTGTTGCAGTGCCGGGTGTTGCAGTGCTCACAGTTGCAGCGTTTGCAGCTGCAGTGCTGGGTGTTGCAGTCCTTGCAGCTGCAGCATTTATAGTTACGGTGCTGGCTGTTTGCAGTTGCTGTGTCGAGTGGTGCAGCACCGGCTGTTGCAGTGTTTGCAGTTGCAGCACCGGGTTTTGCAGTGTTGGCTGTTGCAGTGTCGGGTGTTGTACCACTTGCAATTGCAGTGCTTGCAATTCACACAGTTTGCAGCCACACTGTTTGCAGTTGCAGTGTTGGCTGTTGCAGTGCCGGGTGTCACACAGCTTGCAATTGCAGTCCTTGCAATTCACACCGCTTACAGCTGCACTGTTTTTGCAGTTACAATGCTGGATGTTGCAGCGTTCGCCGTTGAAGTGCTGGTGTTGCAGAGCAGGGTGTTGCAGTGCCGGGTGTTGCAGTGCCGGGTGTTGCAGTGCCGGCTTGGTCACAGTGCTCGCAATCGCAGCGTTTGCTGTTGCAGTGCTGGGTTTTGCAGTGCCAGGTGTCACAGCACCGGCTGTCACACCGTTTGCAGTTGCAGCACGGGGTGTTGCAGTGCTGGGTGTCGCACCGTTTGCAGTTGCAGTGCCAGGTGTTGCAGCGCCAGGTTGGTCACAGTGCTCGCAATCACAGCGTTTGCAGTTGCAACGCCGGGTGTTGCAGTGTTGGCTGTTGCAGCACTGGGTTTTGCAGTGCCAGGTGTCACAGCACCAGCTGTCACACCGTTCGCAGTTGCTGCGCCGGGTGTTGCAGCACCGGGTGTTGCCGTGCCGGGTGTTGCAGTGACGGGTGTTGCAACGCCGGGTGTTGCAGCACCGGGTGTTGCCGTGCCGGGTGTTGCAGTGCCGGGTGTTGCAGCGCCGGGTGTTGCAGTGCCGGGTGTTGCAGTGCCGGGTGTTGCAGTGCCGGGTGTTGCAGTGCCGGGTGTTGCCGCGCCGGGTGTTGCAGTGCCGGGTGTTGCAGTGCCGGGTGTTGCCGCGCCGGGTGTTGCAGTGCCGGGTGTTGCAGCGCCGGGTGTTGCAGCTCTTGCCATTCGCACCGCTTGCAGCCGCACCGTTTGCAGTAGCATCCCCGGCTGTCGCAGCACCGACCACCTCCCCCTTCCCCCCCCCTCCCCGCCAGGGGTCGCTGCTCCTCTTCCTCCTCCTCCTCCTCCTCCTCCTCCTCCTCCTCCTCCTCCCCTCCCAGCGTGCGCCGCGCTCTCGGCATGGCCGCGCTGCCCTCTCCGCCCGCCCCGCGCCGCCGCCGTTGCTGAGCAGGCGCCGGCACCGCTCCGCCGCTCGCCCCCCGCCGCCCTTCGCCCCCCACCCCCGCCCTTCGCCCCCCACCCTTCGCCCCCCGCCGGGCCATGGCCGACTGGGCCCCCGCGCAGGTAAGCGCCCGCTGCCCCGGTTCCTTCTCCCGGTTCCCTCCCGGTTCTTGGGGGCGGCGCCCCCCCGCCCCACGGTGGTGCGGGCAGCGGTGCCACGGCTCGGCCTTGTCCCTCCCGCCCCGCAGGACCTGGAGTGGGCGATGGAGCCCCAGGAGCTGGCTCTGGAGCAACCCCTGGCAGCCCCCGAGGAGGGCCCCGGCGGCGAGGCCGAGCTGCCGGCCGCCGAGCTGTCCCTGACGCTGGTGACCGAGGTGCAGGCGGTGGACAGGAAGGTGGACGCGCAGGCGGCGCAGCTGATGAACCTGGAGGGCCGGATGCGGATGGCCGAGACCAAGCTGATCGGCTGCGAGAAGACGGCCGTGGAGTTCGGCAACCAGCTGGAGAGCAAGTGGACGGCGCTGGGCACCCTCATCCAGGAGTACGGGCAGCTGCAGAAGCGCCTGGAGAACATGGAGAACCTGCTGAGGAACAGGAACTTCTGGATCCTGCGCCTTCCCCCCGGCGCCAAGGGCGAGGTCCCCAAGGTAACGGTGCCCGCTGACCCCAGTGCCACCGCCCCATCTCCTGTATGGGACACAGAAACCCCCACCAGCAGCCACGCTGAAGGACGGCCGTGGTGCGGCTTGGCCCATCAAGACACGGCTTGCCTGCTCGCTGAGCACCAGCACGGGTCCTTTAGTGTGGTTACGTGCCCCTCGGCACGTGTCCGTGGTGCTCACACCCTATGTGGGGCCGTGGATCCCCTGGCACGGATGGGTCGGTGCTCGAATCACGCCAAGCGTGACACGGCGTGGCTCAGCCCCACGTGCCTGCCCGGGGCGCCCAGTTCCTCTTCGGAGGCGGTTGCTGCAGAATTGTATCAAAAACGAAGTGAGAAGCGAGCCTGTGCTGTGTGCCCGGCGAGTGGCACTGCCTGCAGCACGGGGAGGGTGAATGGGGCGCGAGGGGTAGGCAGGCGACGGGGGAAAACCCCATCGTATCCCTTCACCGGGCTGCCTGAGCTGAGGCACGGGGCAGGAACGAGACGTGTAGGAGTTTGAGTGAGGAAACGTCCCCAGATGTTTTCTTCAGCAAGAGGCAAAACAGCTGAGCATGCGTTGCTTCTAATTGCAGGTCCCGGTGGCGTTCAGTGACGCTTCGTTTAGCTTCTCGGAGGAGGAGTGGAAGAACTTGAACGAGTGGCAGAAAGAGCTGTACAGGCATATCATGAAAGGCAACTACGAGGCCGTGATCTCGATGGGTAAAGTCTGGCTGGGGTTTGCCCCGCGCTTGCTGACGTCCCAGGTCTTCCAGGGCCAGGCTGTGCCTGGCGGATCGGGGAGGGTGGGTGCTGAGCGGGTCCGTCCTCAGCACGCTAGGTGCACAGGGGACGGACGGTGTGAGCATCACCGCAGTGACCCCATCTCTGTGGCCGGTAGGAGCTGGGCGAGGACCTGGGTTGTGAAGAGGGGAAGCCGCAGACCCTCGAGCTCAGTGGTGATGGGGAGAACGGGGAGCTTCTTGGTCCCGCAAAGGTCCACAGATCCACTGCGCTGGGGGCATCAGCCCGCTGCCGCTTCGGGCGAGTGCAAGCAGCAGGGGGGTGCCCTGCCTCGGGTTCCTTCGAGCCCCGACTGTAGGTGATCAGCCCCTCCGGCAGCAGAGGTTTCCTGAGGAAGCAGAGCGAGGGTTGTCCACCTGAGCGCTCTGCCTGGCCCCAGCCTCATGCCGGGGAATGTTTCTGTACCAAGATTTTTTAATATCTGCTTCTGCAGCTCTCAGGGAGAGCCAGAGGGCTCAGGGCAGCGCGTTCGAGGCTGCAGGAACATGCCCTGCGGGCGCCTTCCCGTGCTGGCTGCGGGCCATTGCTGTGCTGCACCTCTGGAGGCATGCTGCCCTCACGAGGGTTTCGGAGCTCCTGTGTTTTGAGAAATGGTCTTGCCTTGGCTGAGCGTCCTTGTGCAGCACTTGGGAGCAATGACATCCCTGGTAGACAACCATCCCGCCCTCAGTTCTGGGCAATCCAGGGCCTTTCAGCCTGTTTTTTTTTTTCCATTTTTTCCTTTTTTTTTTTTTTTTTTAATTATTTTTTTAATCATTTAGATCGTTCTCATGCACAAGAGAAAAAGGTAAAGGATAAATACTGCCCCCGTTCTCCTGGTTAAAAACCGATCCCGCATCCTACTCTGGGTGCAGAGGAACGTAACGGTCCTACTGGAAGGGAGCTGTGGGTCTGAGCCTGGAGCTTAGAAAAATGTATCTGTGCTTAATCTGAAGGTTTCCTTTTCTTGAGTAACTGGGTTTGGAGGCGAGGTCCTCGCATAAGGCTAACGGATCCAGTAGAGCAGTGGTGGAAATGAATGCCCAGAGACAAACGCTTGTTGTTTCAAAAATTAAGTTTTCCGCTCTCCCTGCTAGGAGAGATTGTGATTTTTCCCCTTTCCCGCACCAAAATCCACAAGCAGCCTGTGCCTCGGACGAGTAGGAAGGAACGGTTCTGGCTGTGGCAATCCGGGGCCGGAGGGAACCGTGTGGGGAGGGCACCTCCGCTGCTGCCGCTGGCTGACAGCTCTGGTTCTGTCCCCAAGCTGAAGCTCCCATTGCAATGGATCCGCGGACCTTAGCACAGAGGAGAAGAGAGGAAGCCTGGAGGTAAGCACAGATGCATTTTCTTATTCTCCTCCTCACGCTGCAGGCTGGGAGGTGCTCCTCACCTGAGCAGCGTGTGCTCCCGCAGTCCGCTCATGTTCCCAGGGCCCAGACAAGGTGAGCGGTGCAGGTGTGTGAGAGCATCTTCCTAAGCCTCTCTTTCCATTACCCGTCCTCCCCAGCAGCGAAGGAAGGTCGGTGGGCAAAGGTTGAGGAGTCTCTGTCCCGCGAGGCAAGGGAAACGTTCTGATCCCTCTTTTCACACGCAGACACTGCCATTTCAAAACCCGACCTCCTGTCGCGGATTGAGCAAGGAGAGGATCCCAACGCCGAGGACCAGGAGGACTCTGAGGGAGGAGAAACTCCCACAGACCCCAGCACTGGTGAGCCATAAAGTTCCCGGGACTCGGTGGGGTGACGGAAAGCAGCCGCAGCCTGTCTGTGCTCTTCTCCTTGCTTCTGCCGATGCGTTTTGCCAGCATGGTCCTGCAGGTCAGGGTGGCTTTGTCCTCCTCGTTGGCTCCTACCCGCTGCTGCCGTCGTCCCTGAGATCCCCTGTAAAGCAGCTGCAGGGCGTGAGCGTAAACTCACGCTGTCCTTCCCTCTGTGCACAGAGTTTTCCTTTCCTGGTCCCGACGACAGCTCGTGGGGTAAATACGAAGAGACTCTGGCTGAAAGTCACGACGGCTCCGAGGAGGAGGAGAGCATGGAGGCCCCCAGTACATGTGAGTTGGAAGCGCAGAGCTTCGCTGAGCGCTGCGCAGAGGTGGAGGGGCAGGGAGAGGCGGGCTCGGGCTCCTGGCTCTGGCCGGGGACGGTCCCCGCATGAGACCCTGCCGTCACGGCGGTCCCTGCCAGCCTCGCCTCGGGCTCGGCATGGAGCTGGACGACAGACATCGCAGACGGATGGCACGCGTGCTGAAGGAGCCCCGGTACGCGAGCAGGGGGCTGCCAAAGCAGCTGAGGGCTCCCTAGGGGGTGCGGGCCGCCCGCACGGGGTCAGCTCAGCGAGGCAGCGCCTTTGGCCAGCTTGGAGGCGGAGGTGGGCAGGCAAGCTTCAGTGGCTCTAGCAGCAATGTTCTCACGAGGCTTCCACGAATATGTAAAGGGATATTTTTCACAGCTTCCTGCGTCAGCCAAGTGTGAGGCTTTGTGGCACGGCAGAAGACACAACCGTGCTGCTGCCTGTCACCCCAGGTCCCTGCTTCGAGGCAGGGGAACACGTAAGCCGCTTGGGGAAGCGTATCCTGCTAGGACGTGTCTGGTTTCCTGGCCTTGTTCTCACAAGCAGCTGACCTGCTCTGGCTGGTGCTTTTCCAGAATTTCAGCCCGATCCGTACCAATCGGCCCCGTTTTCAAACTGCACGTTTACACCTTTGGCAAGGGGACAAGCAAGTGGAGAGGCAGGGAGCGATGAGCAGCCTGCTCTGGGCGCACAACCTCTGGGCATGCCTTCACCTTCGCGTGCTTTGCAGAAACCTGTGGCTTTGTCAGGCCTTTCCCCTTTACCCCCAGATCCTCCGTGCTCTTTTCATCCTCTGTTTGCCAGGGTCCTTGGCAGGAGCTCTGAGTTACCTTTAACATCATGAGAGATCATTCGGCCCTAGGCCTAGGCATCATACAGGCCTAGAAGAAAAATAGGTTTTATTCCCTTGCTTTCTCTCTCTCCTTCTCTTTTTTTAATTTTTTTTACATTTTTTTGCTTTTATCCTGTGCCACACGCCCTCAGTGACACGTTCTGGTTTACCTCTTGCTGAGAAACCCGCTTTTTCCCTTTGCCTAGCTGAACAGAGAGGTCTGTTACATGGAGAGGTCCCCAGAGTGTCTGAGCTTTCCCCAGAAGTCATGATATTTGGGCTGTATTTGTATTGCGGTACTGCCTAGCCAGCTCCCGCCAGGGCTTGCAGCCCCGTAGTGCCAGGTACCATCCTGGTGCACAAAGCACCTCTGCCCCCAAAGGGTTGCGGTCTAAATAACGCGGCCGTTCTTATCTCAAAGAAATGACATGCATGTCTCTGCTCCGTCAGATGCGCAGCAGTGTGATGAGGAAGGTCCTGACAGCCTTGAGCTTCCTAGCTCGTTAGCAGGAAAGTGGGAAGACGTTTTCTCAAACCCGGAGGAAGAGGTAAAGCCGAGCGGCAAGAGTCGGGGCGGGTCGACCCCGCAGCAGAGAGCCGCGACGGGCAACGGGCTGAGGCGCTCCGCTCGCCGCGGGAGAGACTTGGCAAAGAAGGACGCCGCCGAGGAAGCGGCCGCAGTGGAGGGGCCGTACATCTGCTGCGAGTGCGGGCAGAGCTTCCTGGACAAGCAGCTCTTCGCTGCCCATCAGAGAGCGCACGCGGGTGAGGAAGCCTGCACTTCCCTGGAGCCCGGGGAGAGCTTCAGGCAGAAATCCAAAACCTCTCCGAAAGGCCAGTCCCGCTCCAAGGCGTCCAAGCGCGCCGACTCGGAGAAGAGCTCCGCTTTCAAGTACGGCTTCGTCAGGCACCAGGCGAACAACATGGTGGAGAGGCCGTACACCTGCTCGCAGTGCAAGGAGAGCTTCAGCCTGGAGGTCAGCCTCATCTTGCACCAGAAGCTCCACACGGGGAAGGGCGACGGGCCGCTGACCTGCACCTACTGCGGGAAGGACTTCCGAGACCTCTCCAAAGCCATCCGGCACCAGCGCATCCACACGGGGGAGCGGCCGTACCAGTGCACCGAGTGCGGGAAGAGCTTCATCCGGCGGGACCACCTGCTCAAGCACTGGCGGGTCCACACCGGGGAGACCCCGTACCAGTGCCCCGTCTGCGGGAAGCATTTCCGCTACAAAGAGTCTCTGAATTGCCACCAGAAAATCCACTCCCGCAACCCCCGGCCCACGGAGGAGTCGCAGCCCAACCTGGAGTCGGCCACTCAGACGGGCCACTTCTGCCTGAAAAAAGAAACTAAGCAGTAGCGCCGCGCTGGGTGGCCGGGCAGAAGGGCTCGCGGTTACGATACGGTCTAGCCGGTGGACGTGCAGCACGTGCTGGGAGGTGAACTTGTATCGCAGCTCATCCATGTGGTCATGCTACAAAGCCCGCTTTGTCGAAGCATCGTAGGAATTCCTCGTAAAAACTCTGACACGAAGGCCTGGGCACCTCTTGAGCCCTGCGGGGTTGCGTGGGACTTCCACAGCGGTGCGGGCCTCGTGCTAGTTGTCCCCCCGCGCAGGTTTGGATTTTGCCCGTCGGGAACGCTCCTGGGAGCTTCTCTGGGGTCTGTATTTAGCAGGTGTTTCCCCACCTATCTTTGTGCATACTGAGGAGTGACAAGCTTTCGCTTTTCGTTCTTTCCCACTCGTTTCACTGCGAGGCTGGACGCGAGGGAGGGAGGGGAGCCGCCGCTCCGGCTGCGCTGCCGCACCTCCAGCAGCAGCCCTGCGCCGCGGGGCCGGGGCCAGGGAAGAGAGGCGAAGGAGGGACGCGGTTAGGGGCGCGACGCAGAACGTGTCGAGGGCAGAAAAGCAGAGAGGGGAGAGCGGCAAGGAGCAAGGTGAGAAAAAAAGGTGTAGGAGGCAAGGACGTGAAGGAGGAAGGGCTGAGGACATTGCAGCAGTTGGAGCCGGGAGGGCAGCGTGTGGGTGCGCGGAGGCACGGTCGGGGGTCTGGCCCGGAGAAGAGATGTCTCTGTTCTTTTGAAGGATGTTGCTTGCGCCAGTCAGGCTGCAGTTTCCCTCTGGCCCGAGGGAACGGTGCCGCTGGTCCGTCATAGGAACTCTTGTCGATGAAGGTGATTTTATCCTTATTTTTTGACTGGGTTTGGTCTCACACTCAGGTAAGTCAGGCAAATGAAAGGAACTTCTCCTAACCCCTGTAAAGAGCTGTTTGGTTTTTAGTTAACCTAGAAGTAGGATAATTATTATTATTATTATTATTATTATTATTATTATTGTTATTATAATACAAGGAAACGTGTGGCACTATACTTCACTGTTGAACTAAAACACTTAAATGTATGAGGTAACTTACCGGAGTTTTTCAGACGTCTCTGTAAATATCGGTTGAATTCTCTCGGAGCTCAGTGGTGTTGTTCCCAAGGTGACTGTGAGTAGTGTCTCTTCCGCTGTGTATCGTCGGCTGCTGGTTTGTGACTGTGTTTTGTAAGAACTTTTGTAAAGTCTGTCAATACAGTGTTTCCACTCTGAAGCCCGTGTCGGGTGAGTGATCACAGCCCCGTTCCCCTCGCCCGTTCTCTGTGTTTCTCTCCGGCGGTGATGGCTGCCCGCGCTCGCCCTGCAACCGGCTGGTATTCTGCCAGCATTTTTCCAGGTGACGTGCAGAACTGGTGAACTGCACGAGCTCAGCAAGGGCCGCTCCTGCCCGTTCCTGTCCGCGCCCACCATCCGAGGAGCCGCGTCCTGCGCAGCGCTGCTCGGCGCGGCGCTGGGGCTGCTGCGTGTGCTGGCGGTCGGCCTTTGGGGGTCGTGGTTTTAAGCTTTTTCCTCTGCTGACGGCTGGAAGCAGACTTTGGTTTCACACGAAAACATCCCTGCACCTCCAGGAGCTGGCCTGTACCGTGCACTAAGGCTGGTGCCAGCGAGCTGCTGCCGAGGTGGAGCAGGGGCGCTGCCGCCGACTCGCGGACTGGCCCTGCAGCACCCACCGGTGGGTTTGAAGACCCCCACGTGTACTCCACAGATTCATCCTTCCTCCCTCCCCCAGCTGGGGTGCCCCCGTGGCAGCCTGGCAAGGAGGGACCGGGGCGCATGGGGCCGCAGGAGGGCGGCTGCTGAGCGGGGCAGCGCTGTCGGCGCGCTGGGTTTTGCATCACGGCTTCCTCGCCTGCACCTACCCACGCTTTTTTTGTACCGGGGCTGCCAATAAATGGTTCCTGCCAGGCCTGGCCCCACAGGGCAGCGTGTGCCTGTGTCTCGGGGGGGGACTCGGCCCTGGCCCCGCGGTGCTGCGGGAGGGTCCAGCAGCACATCGCCCAGCTCCTTGCGCCCTCCTGCCTCCACCCCATCCCCTCACCCCTGTATGGTTTGGGGGTGCTGGAGGCGGGTCCCCTCTCTCCGGGGGTGCCTGCCGAGGGACGGCTGCCTCGGAGCCACACCAGCACCCGTGGATGTCCCCGGGTGCCTGCGCCAGGACCTCGGCTGTCCCCGTGCCGTGGGAGCGTGCATCCCCCTGGCCACTTCGCCACCTTTCCTCGTGACTCGGTGCATGGAGCTGCAGGGTGGTGGCCGCAGCAGGGGGCTCAGGGGCTGCGCGTTGGTGCTGCCTGGTGGAAGCCCCCGTTTCCTCCCTGGGCAGCCGCCCGGCTCCTGCTCCCGCTCACTCTGGCAGCAATCCCATCCCGCTGGCCCGAGCCTGGTGGGGTCTGGGGATGAGTGACCTGCCCCGATCCTCCCTGGCTGCCTCCTAGCTCCAGCTCCCGGTTTCTCCCCATTGCTCCAGTCGTGGCTGCCAGATGAGCCGCTGGCTGTGCCAGAGGTCCCAGGGACAGGGCTGCGTTTCCAGCCCTGTGTCCCCTGGGCTCCTCTGCTGGGCTGAGGACAAAGACTGGCCCAGGGTGACCGTCCCCTGTCCTGGTCCTGCATGCAGTGGGATGGCCAACGGAGCCCTGACGAGGCCCAAGGGATGGGGACGAGCAGGGTGGCCGTGGGTCACAGCCAGCAGGGGACACACGGGGAGGTGGCACTTGGCTTCGCTGCTGTGCTGGGACACCATGGTGCAGGTCAGCAGAGCCGGAGTGGGGGCACCCAGACAGCTCCCCCCCCGTGCTCTGCAGCATCCATGGGGGACGGGGCTGCAACATGCAGCGGGGTGGGCTGTGGGGATGGGATGGAGATGGGGTGGGGATGGGGATGGGGACGGGATGGGGATGGGATGGGGATGGGGATGGGATGGGGATGGGGATGGGGATGGGATGGGACGGGATGGGATGGGATGGGATGGGACAGGCTTGTGGCACGGAGAACAAACGGTGCTGGATGTGGCAGCTTCCAGCCCCCGGGGCAGCAAGCACGTGCTGAGCATGAGCCCTGTGCACATGGGCACGGGTTTGTATTTGCGGTGTATACGTGTGCTGCCTGCATGTGCGTTATACGTGCATTATGCATACATGTAATTAATACATGCGCAGCGCAGGGCGCTCACGTCGACACTCGCAGGGGCCTCATCCGGATTCTTCTCTGGCGGATCGTGATGCAGGTTTGCCAGAGGGACATAGATGCATATTAAAACTCGCTATGTGTAATAAATAAGTGTCCATCTCCCTCCATACGCACGCTGTGGGACCGGGCAGATCTCCCTCTGTCCCTGCCCAGCGGCTGCCCCCGGGTCCCAGCTGGCAGCAGGGCGAGGGATGGGGTCTCCAGGCGGGGGGGACAGGCTGGGCGCAGGGACACGCCGTCCTCGCCACCCCTCGCCAGTCCCTGCACCTGATCGTCCCCAAAGCGCCCCAGCCCTGCCTTGGTGCCTCCAAAGCACCCCCTGCCATGGCCCGCCCCCCCTCCAAGGGGCTCTCCCCTCGCCCCCCAGCAGGGACCCCCACCCCAGAGCTGTTCCCCCGGCTCCTCCTGATGGGTGCTGTCCCCAGGGACAGCACGGGGGGGCTGGACCTAACGGGGGGTGACAATTGGGGTCCTTGCTGCCATCGTGCACTTGGGCTCTCCCCTGATGTCCCCAAGTGTCGGTGGGCAGCACGTGGCCGTGCCCCCATTTCAGCACCGCAGCGGTGCCGGGATGCTGCCTCGTCCCTTCCCCCCCCCCGTCCCCTCCCTTTTTCCGCAAACCAAAGGGTTTCCTGCCCATCCCCGTGCTCGGTGTCACCGACTTCCCCCCATTGTCACCCTGTGCCAGGGGGCCCCGAGGTCGGGAACAGGAACGGGGCCACAAGTTGTGCATGGGGCCAGGACAGGGCTGAGCGGGCACAGGGATGGGGTGGGGATGGGATGGGGATGGGATGGGGATGGGATGGGGTGGGGATGGGAATGGGATGGGGATGGAGATGGGATGGGATGGGGACGGGATGGGGATGGGGATGGGGATGGGGTGGGGATGGGATGGGGATGGGGTGGG
>NC_048894.1:664710-715148 GCF_011077185.1 Oxyura jamaicensis
GGGGGGGTCCCCAGGGCTTTGCCTGTCCCCCAGGGGGGGTCCCCAAGCTCCTTGGGGGGGCATCCCCAGGGCTTTGCCTGTCCCCGGTGACACCTGTCCTTGCCCGCAGGCACCGGAGCTGGTGATGCAGCCGCGCTGCCCCTCTCCCTTCCAGCCGCCCTCCGGCCCCGAGCGCACGTCGGAGCGGGAGACGCAGACGGCGGAGCTGTCCCTGACACTGGTGGCGGCCGTGCAGGCGGTGGAGAGGAAGGTGGACTCCCACGCCACCCGCCTGCTGGACCTGGAGGGCCGGACGGGGGTGGCCGAGAAGAAGCTGATCGACTGCGAGAAGACGGCGGCGGAGCTGGGGAACCAGCTGGAGAGCAAGTGCGCAGCACTGGGCACCCTCATCCAGGAGTACGGGCTGCTGCAGCGGCGCCTGGAGAACATGGAGAACCTGCTGAAGAACAGGAACTTCTGGATCCTGCGCCTGCCCCCCGGCAGGAAGGGGGAAGTCCCCAAGGTAACGGTGCCCGGGTTGGGGCGAGGGCAGGGAGCGGGCGCTGGGGCGGAGGAGCTGCTCCCCAAATCCTGTACTTTCCGTAAGCGGGGACGGCCCCGACGCAGGGCATCCGCTCGCCATCGGGACCTGGGGGCAGCTCAGACACCGAACCTGCCCTCCTGGTGTGCCCTGCGATGGGACGCCCATGGAGGTGGAACTGGGGGGGGGACATCTCCCCATAGCTCAGATGGCATTTAGGGAGGTTTCAGTCCTGGCTCGGCCAGCTGTGCCACAGCAGCTCACCTCTAACCACCACCGGAGTTCGAATCAAGACCCCGTGAAGGCTCAGCGGCTCTTTCTCTGCTTCCTTTGGACCCCCGAGGACGGGTGGTGGTACCCAAGGAAGGAGCACACGGGGTCTGCAGCGCCAGAACCTCGGGGATCCGCAGGGATCCTCCGGGGGGAACCTCGGGGATCCGCGGGGAGATGACGAGCGCCCGCCCTTACAGCTTGGGCTCAGCCGTGGGCCGCAACAAAAGGTGCCCGCCGTGAATATTCATCCGCTGTTTGCATTTCATCACTCTTTCACCCAAAGAAAGTTTGCTGGTGGGACCGTTTCCTGCACCGGGAAACGAACGGCGCCCTTCTCCGGGGAGCGCGGTGGGCGTTTGCGAGAGGAAGATCGGCACCCAGCCTGGAGGGAGGCACGGCGGCCCTCAGCGCAGCGGGGCAGAGTGCTGAAGAGCTCGGCACAGCCCCTGCAAAGCCGGCCGCATCCTGCATTTATCTGCAGAAATTATTGCTCGGCAAAACAGCCTCGGAAGCTGCCGTCTGCTCCCGGACAATTTGCAAGCAATAACTAATGATAACTCAGGGCCTGGGCCGAGTTTTCCCTGGAGTTCTGGGGTAATTGAATCTGGGCTTTTACGTCAGCTCATCAATAGAGATGAGGTCCAGCCGTGGCACCCGTTTTTTTATCTCGTTTACGCTACCTCCAGGCGTGCACGAGCCCGGTCACCTCTGCGGAGCTGTCCCCGCGGCGTGAGCGGGGACCGAGAGGAGGAGGAGGTCGGTGTCGCCTGGGGAAGTCACGGCCAGGGCTCTGTGCGCACAGAACCGGGTGTTTGGACGAGCCCTTTAATGTCACAGAATGGAGACCTGCGTCCAGGAGCTGCTACCCAATAAAAACACAAACCTGGTGGTGGCCACGAAGGACCTGGCCGTGTCCACGGGGCGAGGGGGGGGGAAAGGAAGCGAGGGGCGAGGAGATAACGCGCCCGCCCAGGCCGCCTGAACCCGTGGTGCTTGTGGTTGCAGGTGCCGGTGACGTTCGACGACGTGTCCGTCTATTTCAACGACAAGGAGTGGGAGAAGCTGGAGGAGTGGCAGAAGGAGCTGTACAAGAACGTGATGAAGGGGAACTACGAGTCGCTGATCTCGCTGGGTAAACGCGGGTGCCCCCTTTCTGCTTTAAGGTAGTTTCTTGGGAATCCCTGGCTGCCTGCAGTCCCAGGCGTCCTCCGACTCCTCCTCGGTTTCACAGTTGGGTCCTCCTGAGACCCAAATGTCCCGTTTTAATACTTAAAAAGTACAGGAGGATGTTTCCGGGCCCACTCTTGTTTCCTGGTGATGCACGAGGCTGGGTAAGGCCACCCCTCAGCTCGGGGCGAGGCGGGCTGGGGACCTCTTGAGGCCTCCTGCAGCCAGAGATACGGAAAAAGCCGTTGTAAGGGCTTCCCTTCACCTTCTGGGTCTGCTGCTCACGTACCTCTTCAGAGAAAACTTGTGCAGAGACCCAGGGGAAAGAAAAACTGCCTAAAGCTGTGATCCTTGGGGGCTTTGTCTGTTGAACCTGCAGGAGAAATCCCGGTTCTGCCGGGGCCAGAGGTGAAACGCTTTTGGCCTCAGAAGAGACAGGAATTCGCCTGAGAAATTCAAAAAGTCACGCACGAAAAATGTTTGGGTTGGGTTTGTCCTTTAAAGTAGTTGCTTTGTGTGCGGCACCGCTGCTCCTGCCCCCGTGGCTGTCCGGGGAGCCCACCTGAGGCACCGGGCTGCTCTGCGTGCGGATCCTCTGCGGCTCTTCCCGAGTCTCTTCGTGTTTTCTCCCTTGCGCCGGGAGAGGTGGAAGCTGAGGATTCCCTCTCCAGTAATCCCTCCCTCCACCCCTCTCTCTCTCCCGACAGACTACGCAATTTCCAAACCCGGTGTTTTGTCCCAGATCGAGCAAGGGGAGGAATCGCGGGTCAGGAATGAGCAGGACTTGGAGGAGAGCGAGATCATAACCGACGCCACCGCAGGTGAGAGCAGCGTGACGAGGGCGCGAGGGGAGCCCTGGGTTGCGCTCGGAGGAGCCGGGAGCCTGCTTGCCCCGGGACGGGCAGGAGGGAGCAAGGCTAAAACACTCATTGCTGAGAGCTGTGGCGGAGGAGATGAGCAGGAGGAGCAAAAACAAACAGGGCAGGGTTCGTCCCATGGACGATTTGACGTCCAGGTACGGCTCAACACAAAGCAGGGCCGGCGGAGCCCGGAGAGGGCACCGGGAGCTGTCAGCAGCGGAAAGATCCGCAGTGGGAGCACGTCCTCGGGAGCCTGGTGTGCTCGTGACCGACCGAGGGAGCTGCAGCCTTCCCCCAAACTCCCCTCTGTCCGTTCCTGCTGCGTGGCTGGGCTCGCCCTTTGCAGTGCCCCTGCAGCCTGCACCCACCCTGGGGTGCTGAGGGGTCCCTGCGCTGGTGGTGCTGGGCTGCAGGTGCCTGGGGGCCACCGAGCTGCCAGCGGGCTTCTTGGGCTCGAGACAAGGGCAGACAGACAGACACCTACCCGGTCATGAGGATTTGGAAGTTAAATCAGGGCCAACAGGGGAAAATCCTCTGCTGCCCCCAGGGCTGCTGGCTCAGCCCCGCAGCCTGGGGACCTGGGGTGGCCGAGGGGCACCGGGAAGCGGGCGCGGGGCCCCCAGACCCTTCGCAGTCCCAGGTGTGAGCTGGGAGGGCTGCGTGCGGTGCCCGGGTTACGGGGAGGACCACGGCAGGGCTGAGCGAAGGGCAGGGGAACACGGGAGAGCAGCGGCGGAACAAAGCCAGCACATCTGTGGGCACAGCAGCGGAGCCAGCCCTTCGGGAACCGGCCAAGAGCTGTTGGGATCGATCTCATCCCAGCTCCCGGGGATGACGCCGCTGGGCATCTCTCTTTGCTGCAGCTGGCATAAGGGTGGTGATCAAAACGGAGGAGCTGCTTCCTGAGGACAGCCCCGAAAACCCAGAGCTGCACGGGATGTCGGGACAGTCGGAGGGGAGCTTCCAGAGCCCGGACGAGGAGGCCGCCTGCGAGAGCCCCTACGGCTCCGTCTCCCCTCCGAGAGACCTCCCGGGCACCAGCCTGGGCGACCCCTCCGAGTACGTCGCTGACTTCAACGAGATCCAGAGGGTCATCGTGCACCACGGCAGCTGCACAGGTGAGAGGTGCCGGGAGGGTGGGGAAGAGGCTGAAACGGAGGAGGGAGGTGAAATCCCCCCCGGGATCGGTGCGGGAAGGAAAGCTCACGGCTGGGGCAGCCTCCCTTGCAAGTGCGAGTCCTCTGCTCCCCTCGGGGTGGGTCGCGGGGAAGCGGGCGGCACGGGGTCCACGTCCCCGAACACACGGCAGCTCAGGGAGGGTCCAGAGGACAGGGACGAGGGCGGCCGGATCCGTGACGTGTGAGCTGCCGGGAGGGCAGGCACGGCGAGGCCAGGGGGTGGAGAGGAGAGAGGAGAAGGTCGCAGCGGGCACCTCGGGAATGGTTTTTTCCCCTGCTGACCCCTCCGTCAGAGGGGAGAGGGCCGTGCCTTTGAGACAACCCGGTGTCGGCTGCCTCTTCTTGGGAAAGCCTGGCAGTTCTTCCTAGAAAGCCTCGGAAAGGTACATGGCCTGACTCAAAGTCCACCGCGGGGTGACGGTCAGGGATCCACCGTGGGCCTTTCCTCAGGGCACGTTGCGTGCGTCCCTGCCAGGGCGGCTTTCACCAAACAAACGGCGTTTGGGGAGAAAACGAAAGCCACAGGGCAGCTCCGGCATCGCTGGTGCAAGCAGGGAGCCTGCTGCCCTCAGGGCCCTTGTCCACCCCATCTCCGCTGGGGTTTGGGAAGGGTGACGGTCGTGGGAAGCCGAAGGAAGGGGCCGGTCCCAGGCTGGGCGCTCGGAGCTGGAGCCGGGCAGCCCCGTGCCGTGTTTCCGCAGAGCCCAGCGGTCACAGCCGCGGCACAGCAGCAGTGAGAGCTGCTCAGAAATGACGCTGCCGTCGGTGTCCCTTCTCCCCATAAGGTCATGGAACTGCAAAACCCCTCAGTTTGTCACCGTGCCCTCCCCAGGCAGTTTTGTCCGTCCTCCCCAGGGCAGTCGGGTGCACGCGGGGTCTGCGCACGCGGCTGCAGGCGTCTCTCCAGCAGCCCCCCTCGGTCCCACCCTAACCAAAGGCTGTTTTCCCCCTGCAGAGGACGGGATCGTGATCAAGACGGAGGAGGAGGAGGAGGAGGACGACCCGGACACGCTGGAGCCCTGCGCCATGTTCTCGGGGAGGAGCGAGCCGCCGACCTTCCCCAACCACGAGGCCGGGCTGGGCTGCGAGGCGCAGTGCAGCTCCAAGGCGCCGCCGCGGAGCCTGGCGGCCGCCCGCGTGGGCAAAGCCCCCGCCTGCGAGAGGGACTCGGGGGAGATGAAGCCGGCCATGGCCCAGCAGCGCAACCGGACGAGGGAGAGGCCCTACATCTGCCCCGAGTGCGGCAAGAGCTTCATGCTCAAGATCAACTTCGTGATCCACCAGCGCAACCACCTCAAGGAGGGGCCCTACGAGTGCCACGACTGCGACCTCAGCTTCCGCAACAAGCAGCAGTTCCTGCTGCACCAGCGCAGCCACACGCGCCGCGGCGTGGGGGTGCCCCGGCGCCCCGAGCACGGCCTCAAGCCCCAGCCGCGTCCCCCGCCCCCGGGGAAGCCCTACAAGTGCTCCGAGTGCGAGAGCAGCTTCAGCCACAAGTCGAGCCTCAGCAAGCACCAGATCACCCACGTCGGGGAGCGGCCCTTCACCTGCGGCGAGTGCCGGCGGAGCTTCCGCCTGCAGATCAGCCTCATCATGCACCAGAGGATCCACGCCGGCAAGAGCGAGATGGCCTTCCTCTGCCCCCAGTGCGGCAAGAACTTCACCCGGCCCTCCCACCTCCTGCGGCACCAGCGGACTCACACCGGCGAGCGGCCCTACCAGTGCAGCCAGTGCGAGAAGACCTTCAGCGAGAAGTCCAAGCTCACCAACCACTACCGCATCCACACGCGGGAGCGCCCGCACGCCTGCGCCGTCTGCGGGAAGGGCTTCATCCGCAAGCACCACCTCCTGGAGCACCAGCGCATCCACACGGGCGAGCGGCCCTACCACTGCACCGAGTGCGGCAAGAACTTCACGCAGAAGCACCACCTCCTGGAGCACCAGCGGGCGCACACCGGCGAGCGGCCCTACCCCTGCACCGAGTGCACCAAGTGCTTCCGCTACAAGCAGTCCCTCAAGTACCACCTGAGGACGCACATGGGAGAGTGAGGGGCTGCCACGGCTTCCTCTCCCTTCCCTTCCCTCCCTCCCTCCCTCCAGCCCTCCTCCTCCTCCTCCTCCTCCTCCTCCTCCTTTGCTCATCTCTCCCCACCCTCCCTCCATCCCCCCCGGCTCAGGGCATGGACATCAAGGAAGCTTTGTGTGGTAGCGCCGCTGCTCTGGTGGAGACAGCTAGGCTGATTGGAAATAAATTAATTAATTAAAGCAAGCAACGCGCGGCAAAATTAAAAGATTATATATATATAAAAATTAACAGCAGCAGCTGATTTAGGGAGGATCCTCACCATCAACAACAGCAGCAACAACAAAGGAAACCTGTACAGGGTGTTTTGCCGGAGTAGGACTCTTAACTGCTTTTTAAATCTACTGTTTGTTTGTTTTTTTTTTTAATAAATGTGGAGGAACTTTTTATTTGATAAGCAAACTTAGGATCGCCAAGCTATATATATCTATTATTTTTTTTCAGTGCTCCGTGGGCTGATTCTGGCACAGTCACTTTTGTCCAGGAGCTCTGCAGAGGTGCTGCCGCCCCGGCCAGGCGCTGCCGCCTCCTCCCGGCTCTCGGGGCTGGCCGCGGTGGCCGCGGTGGCTGCGTGGTGGCACGGAGCTCCGGCCGGCGGGGCGAGCTACCGGCAGACGCAGGCGGCAAGGAGGTTCTCTGTGTATCTAGATTGGAAGCGCTGATAGGTGCCTGCCCGGCTCTCGGGGCTGTGACGCACTCATGGATTATACAATAGAATAAAATGCTAGTTCCAGTCAAAGGACATCTTTCTGGTAGGACCCCGCCAGCAAGGCTCCTCCAAACGCTCGTTTCTAGCGCTTCATCCTTCCGCAGCGGCGGACGCGTTCCCGGCGAGCGGTGACGCCGGGCACCCGGCCCTGCTGCTGCTACAAGAGCTGCGCCCAAGGGGTCGCGGGCGCGAGGCGCGGGAGCGGTGCGTGGAGGCAGGCAGACGTCCCCTGGTCCCACTGTGGGTCTGCAGCCGCATCCCCCAAGGGCCAAGACCCACCAGCCCGTCCTGAGCTTCTCCTGCTCGGCCCCGTCCTCCTGCGGTGATCCCGATGGGGCTCCCGGTGTCCCTGTGCACAAAACCTTGGGGTTTATGCTGCTCTCAAGTGCATCTTGGCGAGCGGGGCTGCCCGTGCCCTTGCCAGTGGCATTGCAGTGCCTTTACCAGCAGGGGCTCTGCCCCCAAATCGAGGAACGGGGCCAGGGGTGGCTCTGCTGCCGGGAGACCCCCGGTGTGCAGGCACCCGCTGCCGGTCGTGGTTCCCGTCCCTGGTGGCTCCATGCCCCGTGTTGTGCCCGTCGCATCCCGGCCACGTCTGGGGCAGCAGCGCCGGGCTCCCGGCCGGGCACGGGGCTGCGGTGCTGGATGTGGCGTTAGGTGGTGGCCTCAACAAACAGAGCGGTGATGGGAGAAGTTCCTGGGGCCGTTCATGCCCTCGCAGAGCCCAGCGCCCCGCTGCACGTGGAGGAGTGCTGCTGCTGCGGGATGGGACTGGGCAGCGGCGTGAGCAGTGAGTGGGATGCTCGGGGAGGCAGAGAAGGACGAAATCAGGTGCTTGTCCCACTGCTTTCGCTCCCCTCTGCACCGAGACCCCGCTCCTCTCTGCTCTGTGGCTCAACTTAATGGGAAAACCACGATTTTGGGGTCAACTGCCCTGTCGTTTCCAGAGCCAATGCTGTATTGAAGCCCTGGCGCTGCCGTGGTTCTCAAAGCACTTTGCCAACAAGGCTTGTGGAAATCGATGCGTGCGTATGAGCAACTCTTAGATTTGTAATTCCCACTCTCTTCTGAGCTAGAAAGCGACCAGGAGCCTCAGAGAAGAGCACTTTGGGGCTGCCGGTTCAGGCTCTGGCCGAGGTTCCCGGGTCTCCACCGCCAGGCTGCTGCCTGAAACGTGCTGGGAGCCGTTCGGGGTCTGGGTGCGTGGGGTGGCAGGGGCTGGGCACGCCGCGAGGGGCTGCCAGGAGGGGACAGCGGGGCCCTGCTGCAGCCCCGGTGTCCCCCCTCTCGTCAAGATGAAACGTCATTAGGAACACACACAAAAAAAGCAAGAACCGATTGTGTTTCTCAGCACCCCTGTTCATCACAGGAGGCTGGCAGCACCACGGAGCAGGCAGCCTCCTTTTTAAATCCTAAGAAGAAACGCGAGGAGAACGGAGGGCAGGATGGAGCCGGGGCCCCTCTCTGGGATTTCTCGCCTGCGGAAGGGGCGCAGCGAAGCCGCCGGCCCCAGGAAGCCGCTCGAGCACCGGATTACGCTCGGCTCCCGCTTGTCCCAGCTGCTGCCCTGGCACAATCCCTTGGGCTGCATTAACCCTGAGCCCGGCGGGTGGAAGCGGCCGCCGCTCGGCGCCGCCGGCCTGCTGGGGAGAAGCTCCCGGGCACGTTTCAGGCCGTAAATGATTTAATTTATTTAAGTGGTCGAAGCACCCAAGGCGGCCGTGCCGAACCGCAGCCCTGCAGGCTCTGAGTGCTCGGGAATGGGAATTTTTTAACCAATTCAGGGCATTTTTAAACCAATTCAGAAAGCCGAGACCCGCAGGCTGTCCCACGGGGCAGGTGTGGGTGCACACGCACGCGCTGATACGAGCACGGGCACGCAAAGGGAGCCATGGGCACGTGCACACAGACGTGAACAGGGATGTGCACACAAGCACATCCATGCACAAACACAGCCCCCCGTGCACGGACACGGGCACAGGCAGCCCACCCCGGTAACCAAATGCCTGTATGGAGACGCACAGACACGTATCTGCACACACACACACACATTCGTGCGTGCACACACGTGGAGCTGTGCACAAATGCACCCACGGAGAGGCAAACATTCACGTTGGCACCCCCCCGCCATGCCCAGGGCCCCCTGCCCCCAGCCCAGGCTGCCCCCAGCCCCATCCAGCCTGGCCTTGGGCACTGCCAGGGATGGGGCACCCACAGCCCCCGGGGGCTCCACACCCCCACTCCCACCCCCCTGTGCTACCCCGCTCCTCTCTGGGGTAGGGGGAGTGGGGCAGGGCTGGGGTCCCGCTGGGTGCTGCTGGGGTCCCCCCCGTGCACAAGATGGGTGCGGGGGTCCCCGCTGTGCATGTGGCAGGGTCTCTGCCTGGCATGGTGCTGGGGTGTCTGCTGGGTGCTGGGAAAGGATTGGGGCCCCCCCCATGCTCAAGGTGGGGTCCCTGGAAGGCAGGTGTTGGGGTCTCCTCTGGGCACAGGGGCACAGATCGGGGGTCCTTTTGGGCACAGGTTGGGGTCCCCTCTGGGCACAGGGCAGGGTCTCTTCCAGGCACTGATCCGGGGTTCTCTGCTGGCACAGGTCAGGGCTTGTGTCCCCTCTGAGCATGGATCTGGGGTGCCCCCAGGACACGGATCTGGGGTCCCCTCTCAGCATGGCTGGGGTCCCCTCTGCCATGGTTATTGTCCCCCTCTGTCCTCTGGCTGGGTCCCAGCTGGCTCTGAGCTGATGTCCCGTACCCCTGCCACCCTGCTGGGGCCGCTGGTTCTCCTGTGCCTCCTGCAGCCCCTCGCCTTCCCCCAGCCCCTCGCCTCCCCCCAGCCCCTCTCACTCCTCTGCAGCCCCATGAGGTCCCCAGCACCCCGTACATCCCCAGCCAGGGAGCGGCCTGGGGCTGCAGCTGCAGAGGACGTGGTCTCTCCTCCCGCATGTGGGCTGGGGTCTCCCCAGTCAGGACCCCACTCTGCCGGGGGCACGCCTTGGAGGAGCAGGAGTTTCAGGTCAGAATACTCCGTCTGATTTACGGAGCGCATCCGAGCCACAGCGCTGCTGTCACCCCGAGCCTCTTCCCACAAATCCCACTTCCAACGCCAGAAGCTTTTTTTCCCTCATTAAAAAAGCCCACAAACTTCAGGGTTTCCACGTGAAGCTGTTCCAGAAATGTTTCTGGCCAAAACAGCTTCACATCGGGCTCTCTCCAGCCTGTTTCTATCAGGGAGGGCCCAGAGGTGGGTGCTGCCTCTGAGCTCAGCCTTTCCCAACCGAGGGAACCTCAAACAATGTGCCCCACGCACCCCTCGCTGCAGAGCGGTATGGCCCCCCCAGGGTCTGTTTGGTGATGCAGTCTCACTCCCTCAAATATAACCCCCAAATCACCAAATAGGCTTTTATTTTCCTCTAGGAGACAGTCCAGACCATTCTTTTCTTCTAGAAAAAACAGAAAGCGGAGTTTAATCCCAAAGAATAAAACAAAGCGATGTTCTGATGGTGCCATGCCCTCCCTGCCTGTCCGCCCACCCCTCTTCATGGCCACATCCCGCGTTTTCCCTCTGCCCATTATTTTTTATCTCCTTCCCCAAAACAGCACTGCTGTTTCCTCCTTCCCTCCCTGTCCATCGCATACACCCCTCCGTCCTGGTCTCATTCAGCTCTGCTGGCATTTTGGGTCCACCTCTCTCCTCCTCCTCCTCCTCTTCCCCCAACCCCTTTCTCCTTTTCCCCACGCTCTTGGTCCCCCTCTCCGGGATGGCTCAGGGGTCTCCGCGTGTCTGCCTCGTGGGGGACAGAGACCTGTTTTGGAGAGAAAATTGCTGCTGGACACGCTCTGGACAGGTACGAAACGAGCTCGGTGTCTCCTCCACACGTGGCCCTTCTGGGCAGAGGCTTGGGAACGCTGCCGGAGGCTGAGCTGATGGGGGGAGGTAGCTTTGTCCCGATGAGTGTGGGATTTAGTGTGAGGTTATTTGGAACTGGAGGTTGTTGCACCTCTGTGCTGGTGCCTGGGACCCAGAGTGGCCCTGTTTGGGCTCTGGGGTGTTGGATCAGCTCTGTTCCCCTTCTTCTGTCACCCCTTTGGCTCATGCAGCCCCTCGGGGACGCACGCTGCTCATCTCTGGGGTCCAGCACGGGGTGGCTGAGCGCTGCAGGCGCCAGCATGAGATGAGGGGCTCACAGCTCCCCTGAGCTCTGCAGGTGGAGGTTTCCTCTTGCTTCAGGGTCTCTTGTCTCCCTCCCAGCCCTCAGTATGGACTCTCTGTGGGGTTCAAGTTCCTCTCCGGGTTGTTTCCCCCAGGTATGGGGCGGCAAAGGTCCCCACCCCAGAGCCAGCCTGCCCGGAGCTGCCACGAGAGGTACCACAAGAGGAGAGAGACCTCGTGTAGTTTCCTTTCCTTCTTCTGGTGAACCTGCTGAGCACGCTGGACAGAGAAAGGGGTAAGTTTGTGGCCGTGATGGGCACAAATGGGGGAGAAAATCTTTCCAGAAATGAGATTCCTTATCTCCTTGGGGCAGTGATGGGTTCACAGCGCGACATCTAAATCCAGCGTCCATCTAAAACTGGATCCCTTCGTTTGAACTAGGTCTGCTGTAAAAATAAAGGTCAGCTTCCATTCCCCGCATTGCGGTCCCCGACGTGAGGCCCTGGAGGAATGGGCTCTCAAGCAGGGATGGACACAAGGGGCTGGCAAAGCCCACTGCGTCCATCCCTGGCACGGGGCAACGCTGCCCAGCTCCATCCTGCTTCAGGGAGCGTTGCGGGTCCGGCGGGGAGGGCAGCGAGGGTGCTGTGCCCTCTGAGGGGGTTGTGGTGCTTCATGTGCTCTGGTGGGGCCCGGGGTGCTCAGGGAACATGCCCCTGCCCTGCGAAAGGGGCAGGAAAAGTGTTTTGTTTTGTTTCTTTGTTTTGTTTTGTTTTGTTTTTTAAAAAAGGGTTGGAAACAGAGGAACTAGCAGGCCAGCGCCTGTTCTTACCCCTGCCATCATAGTGGTCCCAAAGAGCGTTTAGCAATATGGTGATAGGCGCTTTATATATAAATATAAATAAATATATATCAATATAAGAAGCTGGTTTCCTTCTCAGCAGAAAACAGACTGACGTTTCTCTCTGTTGTGCATTAGGGAAGGTGACACTGGACGCAGGGACAGCCAGCCTGTACCTGACCATCTCGAGGGACCACAAAACCTTGTGTATGAGAGAAAGGACAGCAAAACCTCCCTGACACCCCCAGGAGATGGACGGGCAGTGCCAGCGTCCTGGGCTGCCAGGTCTCCACGTCTGAGGCATTACTGGGAGCTGGAGGGAGGGGATGGGGACAACTGGGCTGCGGGGTGGCCGTGGTGGCCGTGCGGAGGAAGGACTCGCTCAGCGTGGCCATGGGGAACGTGCTGGTGTACTGGGCAGATCTCCCAGCGACAACGTCCACCTGTCCCTGCAGAGACAAGGAGCTAAATTAAGAGGGTGAGAAACAGGAGAGGGGCAGGGAAGCTTTGGGTGCCCATTGCTGGTTTCTGACAGTGCTGCGTGGCTCTGGCTTGGTGTGGTGGGGCAGCACTGGGACACAGTCACCCCACACCCAGGAGCTCGGGGTGGAGACACAGAGCTGCTAATAGTGCTGGCAACTGGCCACATAAAACATTAAAAAGTGTTCACCCCCCCAAAAAAAAAAATGTTCAGGGCCCAGCAGAGTGAGGGCACAGCTTCCTTCAGGCTGGAAGAGAGGCGGTGGCGGGGGTGTGATGATGATCTGTGAGATCCGGGGCGGTCAGGGAGAGACAGGAAGGAGGGAACGCTGTGGTGTCTCATCAAGGAACCGAGAGCACCCCAAAGTGGGGGTGGCAGGGCCCAGGCAGAGGGATGTGTGGTGTCCTGGAGCCAGGGGATCCCCCAGCCAGAGCCGTAACTGCGCACATCAGGGCTGATAACATCGGACCCACCAGCTCTGCGGCCGGAGACAGCAGAGCACCACTGGGAGCTGTGGCAGAGCACATCCCGGCGGCTCAGGTCAGCAGCAGAGATCTGCCAGCCCTTACACAGGGAGACAAAACCTGCCTCAGGTTTTCAGCCTGCAAAACGAGACCACGTGCAGCCATTGCTGCCTCCACCCTCCTCCACGACCAAGGGCCGGCGGCGGGGCTGACACGACAGGGCAGGGACCAGCGGCATGTCCTTTGCAAGGCTGGGCACGCATCCATTTTGCAGGCGAGCAGCAGAGCCTTGCTAAACACCACAGCCCGCCGCCGGGAGAGGACGAGAGAGCTGCAGCGCCTTTCCTCCCCCGAGACCCGTCTGTTCACCCCAAGGGCCGGGGAATCGCCCGGCAGGCGGCCCACGGAGGAGCAATCAGCTCCGCGGGCGCTTTGTCCCTGTGAACGCGCCTGGCGTTACTCAGGGCAGCGAAACGGCCGGGGAACAAGGGACAAAGGGGGGCCCTCGTGCTGCTCAGGGTGAGGCATCAGCCCGCTGCCCTCTGCCTGTGGTGGCTGACGGAGCCTTGGGGGGGGCCCTTCAGGGCGCTGCCGGGACGTGCCCCGGCGTTGGTGTTGGGCTGCCTGCTCTTTGCAGGTGATGGGGCTCTGGAAGCTTCCAGGCGTGCTGCCTGTGACGGACATTTCCATTTCTTTATCGACCACGGCGGTGCTCGGCTGTACGCCGGCGCTCAGCGCCTCGCCAGAGCTGCGGCTGCCTCCCTGGGGACACTGCTTGTTTATTGCCGTCAGAGACCTCGTTTGGGCAGAAAGGGCACGGGCCGGGCCCCTCGGCTCACCGAGGCCCCGGATTTTTGCCCATTTTGTGCCCTTTCTCCTCATCTTCCCCCATTTTATCCGCTCCCCCTCGGGCCCAATGCGGGGGGGGGGGGCGCAGGGAGACAGCCTCCGACGGGTAGGTAACGAGGCGCCTCGCCGAGGCAGAGGACTACGTTTCCCAGCATGCCACAGCGAGCCGGGCAACCAGTGAGCGCGTTGCCCGCCTCGCGGTGGCATGCTGGGAAGTGCAGTCCCCCATTACGCCCCTCTCTTATTGGGCAGAAGAGCTGTCAACCAGCCGGGCCGTTGACCCTCTGTCCGTTCCGATTGGCCGGCGAGCGGTCGGTGGGTGGGGCGACACGAGTATAAAAACCGCCCCCCCTCGCGGCGCGGCGCAGAGCGGCCTTGCGATTGGCAGCGGGAGCTTTGGCGCTAGCTTCGGGGCGGGCGGCGGCGCTGACAGGAGGCCGGGAGGGACCATGGAGGCCGCGCCGGGCGGCTCCTACCGCCGCCGCCTCTTGCTGCTCTCGCCGGCCTCCCCCGCCGTCGTCAAGTCGCTGTTCCCCGCCGAGCTCTCGCCGGTCTCCGACCTTCGCCTGACCATGGAGCAGCTGGGACGCGGCTCGGCCGGGTCAGTCCGCGTGTGTCCCCCTCCTCGGGCCTCTGTCCCCGGCCCTCAGCGGGGCCTGGGGGCTCCGCTCCCCATGGAGCAGGGCCGGGAGCTTTTCTCCTTTCCTCTCTTCTCCTTTCTTCTGCCCCAGGAGCGAGGCCTCCGGACGTTACACTCTTGCCACGCGTAAGGCGAGGCCTGGAGGGGGGGAAGGGGGGTCCCGTCCCCTCTGCTCTGGCAGGGCCCCGAGGGGCGCCTCTGCCCTTCCCCCCTGCAGAAACGAGGCATCGAAGGCCTCAGCTACCTGCCCTACCAGCCTCGAGGCCCTCCTCTTCCTCCCCCCAAGTGCAGCCTCGAGGTCCTCATCTTCCTCTATCCCCCCGAAATTACAGCCTCGAGGGCCTCCTCTTCCTCTCTTTCTCCCCTCAACTGCAGCCTCGAGGGCCTCCTCATTTTTCACCCCCAAAAAACTGCAGCCTCGAGGGCCTCATCTCCCCCCCCTTCCCAACTGCAGCCTTGAGGAACTCGTTTTCCTCTACTCCCCCCTCTCAACTGCAGCCTCGAGGGCCTCCTCTTCCTCTCCCCCCCCCCAACTGTAGCCTCGAGGGCCTCAACCCCCCCAACTGCAGCCTTGAGGAACTCTTCTTCCTCTCCCCCAACTGCAGTCTCGAGGCCCTCTTCCACCCCCAAAATGCAAGACCTTGAGCTCATACCTACCCCCCCCAGCAATTTTTCCTGTGCTGCTCCCAAACCGGGGCCCCCAGGCCTCCCTTCCCCCTCCTCGCCAAGTGCCCGATGCCATCCCTGCCCCGCAGAGCTCCCCTCCCCTCCCCTGCAGCTCGGAGCCCCCTCCCCTGCTCCTCCTCCCGCATTCCCCCTTCTCTGCCGCCCTTTTCTCCCTCCTGTGCAGGCCCTGCTCCCTTGCCCACACGTGCTGGGGCTCCTGCTGGGCCGTGTTCCTCCTCCCCTGGTGGCTCACCACGTGCCACCATCTTCTCCCAGCTCTGGGCATCTGCCTCGCTCCCGAGCCCTTCCCTGCACTTGGCTCTGAGCCTGCATGCTTTCCCCTTTCCCAACTCGACAATTTCTCTCCTACAGCTCCTGCCTTGCTCCGGCCTCCTGTGCGGTCCTGAGAGCCCTGCTGCTATTTGCCCTTTGCTTTTTGGCTTTCTATCACTTTCATTTCTGTAATCTGCCTTCTTTATGATTCTCCCTGCCTTCAGATTCCTGGGATTCCTGAGAGCGACCAGCCCCCTCCACGTTTATTATTCTGTCCTTTGACTTTGTGCCCTTAGCTTATGCCCTGGTGCACCTTTTGAATTACCTGGTGTGAGAAGAGAAGCCGCCCTGCAGAAGCTCTTCCCGTAATTAAGATAACACAGAGTATTCCTGTGTTATGTGCCTCTCCTGTAACGAAGCTGCTGGGACCCCTGCCCACGTGTGAAGGAAGGGGTCGGGCAGTTTGAAGGAGTGGGGCTCTGCCAGCCCAGTGCTCCTTCAGTTCCATCGGGCCCTGGGTGCCTCGAGCCCTTTCACCCACACACTGATGGCCCTGTGGGTGGGGAGGATCTTAACTGATAAGTCAAAGCTTCAGACCTAACTGCTTAAAAAAAATAACACAGTTGTCTAACTCAAGCTCATTTTGAGATGCAAAGCAATCATTAAATCAGTGGCTGCCACAGAGGGTTACAGTCCCAGGAAGGGTAACTGGGCTCTGCTAAAGAGAATTGCCTGGGAGGTGCTGCTGTGACTCCAGGCACCGGTGTCCTACTCCACAATTAAAGTGGTTTTAGTCCTAAAGTGTTATTGCGAGGTGTTGTTTTGCTATATTAGAGCCTTCACCTGTGGATCACGTGAGACTAAAGTGTAGTTTCAGAAAACCCTTGTGGTTTGTGTTATTTCCTCTGCACACCTCCTTCTCCAGCCACCCCTCATCTTTCTCCTTTGGAAGCCTTGTTTCTAACATCAGTACTACACGTGTTGTTTAAAAGAGAAAAAACACAGAAAGCACACCCTGAGGTCCCTGAAGGCACTGAGCATGCCTGCAGGTGCAGTGATCTGGCGGTGGCATTGCCCACGTGTTCAGCAGCACAGAGCACGCACAAGTCTGCAGGATTGCTAAGCAGGAATCCTTGTGCTTGGCTGACAGTAACTGTTTTGGGTTATGCTTCCCTGTGCCCTGTAGCTACCTTTGTATCCTCTTCTGCAGTATTCTTCCTTTACGAGCATTTAAAATGAGCGCCAAACTTCTTTTACAGTCAGCACGAAAATGCTGAACAAGATCCGGGCAAAAAGAACACCGGTGGTCTACAAAGAACGGTGTCATCGGAGTCAACAGACTCAGGTAGGGTGTTCGCAGTGAGTAAGAATGGGTAGGGGATGAAGGGCATCGCATCTTCACTCTGCTTCAGGTTTAGGATCCTGCAATCCCTGTAGCCACTTCTCATCCTCAGGCTCGTGGAAGGCAGGCACATCTCCATCCCTCAGCAAAGCTGCTGCCGTCCATGTTTTGGGTTGTGGGTTTTTTAATCATCCTGGAGCACGTTAGCAGTAGAGCTAGCATGGAGGAAAAACTGGTTGTGGCTTCAGAGCGGGATGCCTTGACACAGATAAGTCATCCTAAGGGGGGGGGGAAAGAAAAGCAAGACGTGGCTACTGACCTGTTTGGCTTTGTGCTCCAGCGTGATTTGGAGAGACAAACTCCAGATTATCAGGACGTTTTCTGATTGCCTTGATCTGCTCTGTACGTGGCAGTAGGTCAACACCTTATCGTGAGTGGCTCAGCCCCTCTCGCAGCAGGGATGGGTGAAGATGAATGCTGCTGGAGATAGCCCGAGATAGGCTTCCCCAGGGAATTGGAGCCCCGCTCTTCTCCGCTGGCTGGCGGATACTGGCCTGCGAGTGCCGCATGTTGGGGTTGTGCTCTGGAGAACAGATAGCGCTTCGTTATTCACTGATAGGATCCAGCACGTGTCTGCGCTCGGCTCTGAGTGAGACCAGTTTGGGGTTTGTACCCTTTTGAGGGTGGTAACTTTGAAAGCGAGTTGAGTGGTTGCTCTCTTTAAACCCGAACTGTGCTAACCTGCCCTGCACCCGTGAATCAGGGCTGTTCAGCAGGGTTTCCTTTGTGGCTTGGGTTTTGTTTGTGGCTTTTTGCATACAGAAGCTGGCTGTTTATCTTGAAATCTGGGGAGCTGCGTTTCAGGCCTGATACATGCCTAGAAGTACTCTTGATTGTTTTTTTTCCCCTCGGGGTGAGATGGATTTTATCAGTGCAAATAAAACAAGCAGCTACCCCCATAACTTGTAGATTCGGAGAAGCTTCTGATACTTCACTGGCCCAGTGTTTCCACTGGAGTTTATGCAGCAGCTTGTGCATATTTCTTCAAAGGAAGCCAGACAGTGAGTACAGCTGGCAAGCCCCAGGAGGAGATAGATACGTAGCCAGCTTGGTTATTCTGCTTTCTTCTTGGCTTTTTTTTTCCCTGCTTCCAAAGCAGGTCTCAGGTGTTTACAAAGTACTTGTGAGTAAGGCCTCTGCTGTGCTGAGACCACCGCCTGTCCTAGCCAGGTAAATTTTGTAGCTGTTAGCTTAGATCACAGTTGCTGAAGTAGCAACGAGTCTTGTCGTGATCCTACGGAGCGTGTTCTGGTAAGCTGTGTGCCTGTCATTAGGGCTTGTGAATACTGCTGTAAAACAGAAGCTCCCTGAGGATCTGTGTTCAAGCAGGTTTCGTATTTGACTGTACTTAGAAGGTGCTATGTAGCTGTGATGTTCTGCTGTGTTACTTTGCTTATGGGGTGCTTGCTTTTATTTCCACTGGGATGTGTTAAAAATAGCTTTTTTTGTTAACTGAGATGTAACTGGAAACATGGCTTAAACCCTAAAGGATTAAATGACTTATTAAGGTCTATGTGAGAGAATAAGCCAAGATTATCCCATGTTAGGTGGCTCAATGTCTTTTTGGGGAGTTCTGTTCTATTAGCGAAGCCTAATCACTTGCATTTACTTGGTGCTAAGGCACTGCTTGTTAGAAAATGCTGTCTGTCTTACGCAGGTTGTGCTTTGGATTCACCCAGTCCTCTGACCTCCAGCGACGACATGGAGGATACGTACGTAACCCTGAGCTAAGCCTGGGTTCTGTTTCATGTCGTACTACTAACAAACACAGCCTAATGAGAAGCTCGATGTGGTTTTTCTTTGCTGATGTGTTTAGTGGGGTTCTTGTCTCTTAACCTTCTGGAAGTGTGTGCTTTAGTGCTGTGCAGATGCTGGCTCGCTGTCTTGTCTGTGAGAGTATTCTAAGTCTTGGGTCTGAGTTGGTGTTGTACCAACCCGACCGTTTGTGTGTGACACTGATGCCTTACGAGGGGCTGAAGCTGCACCAAGTCAAACGTAAGCTGCAGTTTTGCCATCAACACTTAAACTGTAACTTTTGCTTGCGTACGCCTTAACTGGTACCAAGCAGTTGCTTTTAGCTTGGAATTTGCCTCTCCCAATTAGAGTTTTAAAAAGATCCTTTGTCCTTTATTTATGGGGGCCAAATGCCTTTGGTTCCTGATTCACCAAGCTTTTATTCCTTTAATCTAGCTTGTTGTCTAGATGATGCTGAGAGGAGAGAGCAGGATTCCAGGTAGTGCTTTGAAAGCTAGGGTGGGATAAGCTGGCTATAAATACCTCTTGAGAAGGACAAAGTGTCATCAAGAAGCATGTTGGCTTCTGTTTAGCATAACACTGACTGAAGTAAAAGGTTGACTTTTAGTCTATCCTTTGTTAACTGGGGGGCATCTCAATTTCAGGTTTGAGAAAGCGATTCTTGAATCTAGCAGACTGAAGTAAGTATTTCTGTTTTAACTTTGTCAGTGACTGTTCTGCATTTGCCTCTAGTTCATAGTTTTGTTGAAAAAAGTGAGTTCTGCTCACATTTATTTCAACATTGTCTTTTAAAAGATGGTAATCCTGGTTCTTCTTCGTTGCAGCATTCGACTGCCTCTCAGAAGAATACGTTCACTGCCAGTAAGTGAGGGTGGTATTGATCTTGTGTAGATGTTAAAGGATTTTGTGTGTTAAGTGTTCTTAGTTGGATCTGTCCCACAGCTTGCTAATCTATTGGCTTCAAGAACAGCTGCTGTGGTGCTTGACTTGAAAACTGTCAAAATTATAGCTTCTAAACCTGAAATCGTGTCCACGTGTTGATGTAAAATTTCAGTGCTGTAGCTTTGTCACCAGTGCAATTGGAGCACAGCATTTTGATACCTGGCTGTCAGCCTAAGGCTCCTGCACGTAAGGTGCCCCGGTTCGTAGATGAATGCCTTATACTCTTGTTAACTCCTCCTTTGCTTAAGATCTGGTCATACAAAGGTTACAGCATGACACTAAACTAGCATTTCTCTGAATTTTGTAGCAGGGGCTCCTGGGATCCAGTCCTGCTCTGAAGAGAAACCATTCAGATTCTCTGGATTGTGACACTTTTCAGCTCTTAGAGCAAAATGAAAACAAGGAGAACGTAAGTGTTGCTTTTAGTCTGAGATGGTGGTGTAAGAGGTGATAGTGAGGAAGCTGAATTAGCACACTCCTTCCTCAGCAGGTGTGGTGGAAGAGGTTTTGGTTGGTGCCAGACTTGACAAAGTTTTTGCACAGCTTATTTTGGGGAAACGTGCAGTGAAGTGCGACAACACTGATTATAGTGACTGCAAACTGACTACAGGTTAATAAAAAATTGGAAGGCTTTGACTGTGCAGGTCTTCCTTTGTGCTACAGGACCTGGCTTGTCTGTGGCAAGGCAAAATGTTCTTAGTGCTACCGTTAGGTAGCTGTGAGGGGTGCCTCCAGAAGGCTGCATGGATCACCATATCCTGTTTTCACCCCTGATACAGGGAACCTGGGTTCCCCAGCAGCACAAATGTTACTTGGTCTGTAAGGCCTGGCTGCTGGACATGCCATCGACAGGACTGTGACAGGTCTCTGCAGAAAAGTGGTGCTCAGGAGCCAGGGCCTGTCACCTAGAGATAAACATAATTCTGTTGGCCAAGTCACAGCCTTGGCTGCCTTAAAAATTTCTCTTGCAGAGAAGTTGACTAGCAAAAGAAATCAAATAAAAAGCCTTAAACCTGCAGATAACAAGAGGATGAAAGCTTGGTTATGTTAAATGAATCACTATTGTAACACCTTCACTTTTGAAAACATTCACACTCCGATTTCTGTTGGCAGCAGGGAACTTACATCCAATGTGTCAGCTTAAAGAGAGAAGATGCAATGATCCTAGCAACTTACACAGCTTGTTACTTTGGTAAAACGATCACTCTTCTGTTTTTTAATTCAGGAATCATTTGAGTTTAAGAAGCCAACCAAACCAGCTTCTCGTAGTTCTGTGCACGTCCATTCCCGTGATGGAAAAGGTGTTCCTGGACAAAGGCAGAATTCCCCCTCAGCCCAGAGAGTAAGTACCGTGGTGTTCTGGACAACTAATTCCCACCTGATGCTCTGCATACGTACTGTTAGGGAAGAGGAAGAATTGCGTCGTGGTTCTTAGATGCTGCTGTTTATCATCAGTACTCATGTGCCTCATAGGAAAGCTCATCTGTCTGTCAGATGAGAAAACTCTTCTTGTGTTTGGCTCATGAGAGAGATTGTTCTGTAGTCTGTGGAAGCTGAGTAAATACAGAGCTGAGGCTGTGCTGCAGTTAAGTCAAGTGAACGTGGACATTAGTGCAGAATAGATGAAGTTAATTTGTAATTGGTTCTGTTATCAGTAAAGTGGGTATTTATATTGATGGAGATGCATTGGGAACAATGAAGACAACTGTGTAGATGCAACTGGATCTTATCCAGATGTGATATGCAGAGAAAAATATTAGTTGATGTGCTATTGCTTTGCAAAACTTGGCTGAAGCAACTGGAAAACAAACATGATGGATCCTTGCACAGAAACTCAGCTGAGGAGCTAAGTCTTCTCTCCGCTCCTCGCATCTGGTAGTACTTCATCATGCTTAGTGCTCCTGATCTTGTACTTGGGATCTGTGGAGTTAGTATTCCTGTTCCTGTGACACTGAGATCCTCCCCTTTGCATCTTCACTGAATAACTTCTTCAAGAGAAGAGGATTATTGTGTAACCAGGCTAACGAAGCCCTCTGCAGTTGTGAGGATCAAATAGAGTACCGGAACTCAGTCTGGGGTTTGCTCATGTTAACGTATTCAGAGTTCTGGGATAACCTCCATGTTCTTTGTAGTTTGAGCAGCGTGGCATCATCTCTGTTTGCAGTGTCCTACTGTAAAGAGAAAATATTGTTAAAGCTAAATATTTTTTCTTAGTTTCCATCTAATGAAATACCCACGGGTGAGCTGGCAAACCACAAGTCAGCTTTCCAGCAGCAGCCTGCTCTTACTTCCTCTGAAAGCGAAGATGATGATGGATTCCTAGAGCTCTTAGATGAGCAGGATTTGAAGGTACGTACGAAGGAAATACCGACACTTGTAAAATCATCTCTATATCGTGTTAATAGCCTGCCAACAATATGCCTGCAGCTCACGTATGTTCTAGAAGTCAGCGTGGTATTATGTCAGTCTGCAAAAAGCTAGGTACTAGGGATTCCTGGAAGACTGAGTTATCTTTTGCAATGCTTCCATTTTTCTGTTTTCATATGTGCTTTCCTAGTGCAGGCAATGGAATTTGCTTGGTGGGAGAGCAGCAGTTAAAGGCGTTGCTGCTGTTCTGTTGGTAGTTGAATTGCATTGCTAGAGAGAATTATTTGAGTAGTTGGTATTTTCTAAAGAAAACTTGTTGAAAGAGCTAGAGGTAATACTTGCTTTCAAGCCACTTATACAGAAAACTGTTTCTAATTGAAGTTGAGATGTTTAATGCTTTGGAAGAACATCGTTAAGTAACGAATGAATTGATGTAACTTACCTGTTCCATCATCTGACAGCTCAGTTTGCTTATTTTATTGAGTATTGGGCTAGTAATTGAGCTGAATTCCTAAAGCTGCTCTGGCAGCTGAATTAAATTGGAATGTTTGCCCAAGCTATGCGAGAGCCTTAGATATTTACAGTGTCTGTCCCTGGTGAAATAAAAGAGAATGAACTTTAATTTCCCAGAATGATGAGGAGATGCCGTCTGACGTGGCAAGCCTCTGGACTGCACCGCTAGTCATGAAGAAAACGGACAGTCGGGTGAGTGTTCAAGCAGAGCACAACAGAACAGACGGAACTTTGTTCTGGCAGACATCTTCACTCCTGGGAAAAGCGATCACACTGCCTCTGATCCTAGACCTCTAATAACAAAAGATGTAGTTTAAAAACCCAACGCGATTTTGTAATTGCTAAAGCCCGATGCCTGGAAGGTTGTGTCAGTGGAGAACAACGCTCATTGTGTGCATATACCTACGTTAACTTTTTTATTAAAACACTTCATAAATGCAGGAAGATTTTGACCTCCCTTATCAGATATTTGACGTATCCTGAAAACATTTTTCACAGGCTTTCCTGCAGTGCCTGTAGCCCAATCTTCTGATAATAGACTGTGAGGGCAGTTCAGTCTTGCAGCAGAAGGCTCTTAATCTGCTGGTAGATTGTCTGCTAATTGATAGAAAGTGCTCTGCCAGCACATCACATTGTGCTCTAAGCTCACAGCAAGAGACAAGGGTTACTGGGAATGTAGGTCCCCAGTTTAGATGACCCTATTTCCTTCCTGCTGCTGCTATGCAGGGACAGCCTTATATAAGGCAAAACTTTCAATAGTCTGAAAGCCTGAGGCTGGCTTAATTTCTCATCTTAATCTTTGCTAGACAACTCTTAACTTCTCTCCTTGTAGGCCAAACGATGCCGGTTGTTTGGCTCTTCAGCTCTGCCCAGTGGTGTAGGCAGAACTACCCAGAAAAGGATGGAGAGATCGCAGGAAGAGAATTCTCCAGGGAAAAGCAAGAAGAGGAAAAGCCTGCCTGGAACACCATCCGAAGACACAACGGTTGGTGGCTTGGCTTTCAGTGCTGTGGCAGAGAGTTAATCGTGGAATTGGTGCACTTGGCTGCATACTCCTGGGCCTGTTTCCCTGTGAGCCAAGGACACAGTCACGGTTCAGGGTGTCAGCAAACACAAGTTCTGTTATGCTGTGGGGAAGGGGTCTGTGTGTCAGTGCTCAGTGTTCTTCTCTAACCTGTCTCCCTCTAGAATTTGAAGGTAGTAAAGACACAACCTTCTGCCGCAGAGATTGAAAGCATTTTGGACAGTGACCAGAGAGACCTTATTGGTGACTTCTCAAAGGTAACCGATTTGTTTTAATTGTCTCTTCCGGTAGCAATGTCTCGAACCAGCCCAAGCTGGTTCCCTTCCCTTCCATTCAATTTGCACTTCCCTTCAGTGGTGCATATTCACACTGCTAGTGCAGGTTGTCACTGAGAACGGGGCTTCTTTAAGTTAGACATGAAGTGATTCTCTTCTGGTCATTCAAAAATATCTACAAAATGCCTTCAGTACAGGAGCCAAAGAAAAGCTGAATTCTAGAATTGTTTTAACTCGTAAGTTTTGCTGAAGAGATTCTTGTCAATAAAGCATTTGTGTTAGGAAGTTAACTGCTGGATGCTCTGCAACCAAGTATGTGGGACCTGCTTGGAATTCCTCAATTAAATGCTGTCTGTTTTCTAGGGTTATTTGTTCCACACTGTTGATGGGAAGCATCAAGACTTAAAATACATTGACTCGGAAATGGTATGTGTTCCAGGGAGAGTACGGAAAATTAATTTCAGAAAAATATCGGAAAACATCTAAGCTGTATTGTTGTGGGGGTTTTCTTTTTTTTTTCAGATTGTGTCCGTGCTGACTGGAAAATTTGCAAGCTTCATCAAGGAATGTGTGATAATTGACTGTAGATATCCGTATGAGTATGAAGGAGGACACATCAAGGTATGTTGCTGACTCTGTAAAAGCAACGTGGAGTTGTCTGAAGTCTGGGGCTCGTCTTTGGTAGGAGTGTCTTAGACCATGCATATCTTATGGCTGAGATGCCCAGGTAGCCCAGAGAGGTTTGGGATCACGTTCTGCCTGCACACTGCATGAATCTCAGGATGCTGAGCGCTCACTTGGTCCATGAAGTGACTGCCCTCTGAGGAGGGAGCCATTCCCTTTCCTTAACCAGAGGAGGTGGCCCGTGTGGCATCCCGAGGAAGATGCAAGATGTTCCAGTGTCCAGCATCCTGATATCTATGGGAGCTAAGATTAGCATACTATATTTAATTAATGGTCAACCTCAAGTGCAGAAGAAATGGCTGTGGAAAGCGTAATTGTTCGTGGCGTCTGTTGCTTGAGTAAGCTGGCTGGCCCTCAAACCCAGTGAGGGGGGAGGTGAAAACCAACTAGCCCCAGCCTCCCGCTGAGAAATGGCCACCTGGGGCTGGTCACAGTCACTCAGGGCAGCATTAGACCGTGTAACGTTCTGCTTGGGTTTGAGGCTTTGTTCCCAATGCCAAGCTCCTCTGGGAAACTTAAGGGGAGAGCTCACAAGGAGGAGGGATAGGTTTGTCGCTGTTCTTTCTTGGGGACGACAGGTGCTTGGGGAGGTGGTTTAGTGGGTGACATTGGTAGGAGGGGGATGGCTGGAAAAAACTTCCAAGATCATTGGGTCCGACCTTAATGATTCTGTGACTGCCTCTGCAGGGTGCTGTAAACCTACATATGGAAGAGGACGTGGAAAACTTCTTGCTTAAGAAGCCAATCCTGCCGTCGGAGAACAAACGGGTGATCATAGTGTTCCACTGCGAGTTCTCTTCAGAGCGGGGCCCGCGGATGTGAGTTATACCACAACAGCCAGCCGCAAACTGACTGCTGTGCTAGTCGAGGGCAACGCTTTCAGGGAGGCACCAGTTACTGTTCTGGCCTGCTGCTGAACCTGTGGTTTATCACGAGTAGATGCTGCTGCTGTGCTGGAACACTTAGAAGTAGAAAGTGCAATCCAGTTAGCTGCACTCCGCAGCGCGTGTGGCTTGCTGGTGCTTCCCTAATGGGCAGCAGCTTGCTACCACAGCCCAAGGAGTGGGAGGCTGGGGGGGAGCAGTGGCTCCGTGTGTGACTTGTTGAATGCAAGGCGTGATGTGGGATCTCTTCCTGCTGCAGGTGCCGGTTTGTGAGAGAGCGGGACAGGCTGGGTAACGAATACCCCAACCTCCACTACCCAGAGCTGTATGTCCTGAAGGGGGGCTACAGGGACTTCTTCCTAAGATGCCGTGTAAGTAACACAAATTCAGCCCTTCTGTTTGTGTGCTTGAAGAGAAGAAAGGATAAATAACTACCCCAATTTCCTGGGGTGTTTTTTTGCTTCATTCAGTGCTCTCCTGTACTGAGAGCAGTTAACATCTGGCAGTGATGTTCCCTTCGCTTCTCTAAGCTGGTTCCATACCTTAGAGCTGTCGTGCTGCCATAGCTGAAGTGTTTTTCTGCTTGTCTCTAGAGTAAAACAGAAAACTGTTTTCTGCCTTTTTATAAGAAGCGGGAGTTCAAAATGTCATTCAGAGAAGGAAATTAAGACTCCTTAGCCTGCAAGGACTAGGAGAGAAGAGAGGCCTGACAGTAATCGCTGTATGACGAGTGGAAATGTCAAGTCTTATGCTATACTAAAAAAGCAAAATTGGAAGCTCAAAGCTTGACTTTTTCAACCCCTAATTCAGAAAGAGACTAATAGATGCCCCGCGGCTCTTCCCAGCACCATGAGGATGGTGTTTGTCGTATTTCTTTTCTGCTGCTTTAGCATTTCAGCTGCGTGCTGTTTCTCCTTGTTCTGGCACAAACTAGGCTACGGTCTGACTCTGGCTTTAGTCCCTGTCAGGGCCTCACACTTGGGAGTATCTCTTAGATCCCCTTCCTGTTCCAAGACGTGCTGTGCTTTCAGACAGGTGGGAGGGATTCATTCAGGGTGTCAGCGGCGGGGCAGGGCTGTGTGCAGGCCCCCACGTTTGCCCACGTGCTGTTTCCCACCTCACTGGGATGTTGGGTCTGGCAGCATTTGGGCCCGCTTGGGGTTGCTGCCGCTCACAACGGGTGGTTTTTTTTGGCTCCCCTGCAATCTGCAGGCTCCTGTGTGGCCGTGGATGCCCCGGGGCTTGTTTCTGGCCCCTTGGCCGCACTCTGAGATGGGAGGGCCGGGGGCCTCCAGGTGGCAGCACGGAACTGCCGATGGGATCTGTGAGAGCCAGGGGCTGCCCAGCCGGGAGATGCATCTTTCAAATCTTTATTTCTAAGTGAACGCTGGACAGGCTGGCTTAGTTTGCTTGCACTAAATATTGATGTTTGCCAGAAAAGTGGGGGGAGAGCTCTGTGTACAGGGCTGAAAGCCCGTTGTATGATAGCTACTCCTTCTGAAGGAGCTGTAATCTGAAAGTCACTCAGCTTTGCTCACGAACGCCTGGTATGTGACTCCTGCTTGTGCTCCAGCTCAGCGGGTCCAGCTCTGTTTGCTCTGGAGGCAGTTGTTGGAGCGGCTGCCGCCAGGCTCTGGCGATGTGTCAGGAGCGATGATCTCAGAGCACGGAGGTGAAACCAGCTTCTCTTTCCCCAGAGCTTCTGCGAGCCCCAGAGCTACCGCCCCATGCACCACAAGGACTTTAAAGAAGACTTGAAAAGATTTCGCACCAAAAGCCGAACCTGGGCTGGTGAGAGGAGCAAAAGGGAACTGTACAGCCGCTTGAAGAAGCTCTGAGGGCTGAGGGGATGAGCAAAGACTGCGCGCTTCGGGGTTGGGGGGAGCTGTAGTGGGAGGGAAGCGTGCCTGCTCCTTGCTGGTGGTTACTGGGTGCCGGCCCTCTCCTCATCTGTCCTAATGGTAACGCTGCGGCCGCAGGCTTGAACTGAGCAACCCAGGTGCTGGCTGGAAGCCGACTGCTGAATATTCTCGTTATGCTGCCTGATGGAAACGGCTTCTCCCGCTCTGACATCCACAAACTGTCCAACAGCCTGCCCCAGGAGGCTGGGAGGAGGCTGTTCGCTGCGGCGTACGTGGGGCTTGGCCTGGCACGTGGCGTGAGGAGGGAGGATATTTTAGTGCCTGTTAGTTTTTTAAATGCCTTATTTTATTTAAATACAGTCAAACGAAGCCAAGACCGCTGCAGTTGAATCATCTGGGTTGCACTCAAACCTTGTTCCTGCTGAAGGGCAGCCTGCTGTTGGGGGTGTGGGTGGAGGTTTTGTTCTTTTTCTCAGCTGCAGCCTGGGTTGTGTTCTGGTAGCGTAACGCGTGGTGGTGCAGCACGATGGCAACCTTCCTTACAGCCAGGGCTTCCACGCCGCTGAGCTCCTGTGTTACGTTGGGGGAAGCCTCCTGAAGAAATACCTATGGGGAATTTTTTTTATGTAGCTATCTTGTTCACCTCATTTACTTAATCTCAGTTGCTTTATTTTGTATTAATTTGAATGTAGCTGCTGCTTTAGTTCTAAAGAAATCGGTGTCTCAAAGCAGGCAGAATCTCTGGGAACCGAAGTTAGTTCAGGAGCGGACTGCCTTGGGTGATCCCAGGGACACCAGGCGGCAAAGCTGTCACCGTGGGTCTCAGCATTTGCTGCTGCTGCTCCCTCCCAGGCTGTGTCTTAGGGTCATGAAACGTGTCCAGAAGAGCCTGGCTGGGAGGGACCAGGCTCATCCCGTCCGCATGCCTCTGTGAGGCTGCTCTGAAGCTGCTCCTGCTGCTGTGGCTTTGGCTTCAGCCAGCTCTCCAGCAGCCAAGCCTCTCCTGGCAGCAGAGGCAGGAAACACAATTAATTGCGGGAGGAAGATGATTTCCTCGAGTAGTTCTGTGCCCTAGAGCTGAGCCATACACACTGCCCACCTAAATCAGGGCTTGCAGTTCCGTGGCATAGCAGGGACCTAAAACCTAAAGTGCTGAAGCTGCTTTGCTGCCCCTTCTTGTGCCACACCCACAGGACCTGGTGGCAGCTCAGTGACTTCAGGCTGTGGCTCATCTCCCTGATAGCTGAGCACCCTGGTGAAGCTCGTGCAGGCTGGGAGCAGCCACACATCCTGGAAACTGCTGTCACTTCAGCAGAAATCCACATTTTGCATGGCTTGCTCTGCGTCAGCCAGCCTTGCCTGCAGTTATACGTGTCAAAGAATTGACTTGAGACAGAGGTGTCTTGTGTGGGCTTTTAACTTGACTTTTAAATTTTGTTTCTTAAAGCCTGCTGTTGATTCTCCTGGGAACAGAAACGGTAGGCTTTGAACTCTGACTTTCTCATTTCAGAAAAAAAAAATTGAGTTTTGTTTCAGCAAAAATTATTACCTTGAGGGGGGAGATAAATGACGCATCAGAAATCATGCCTACCCCCTTGCTCTTTGTGTGTGTCCCATGTCTCACGGGCTTTTGGACTTAAGAGGAAGCCGGTGAGGCCTGGGGGGCTGCACTGCCATGGGGGCTGCCTGTCGTGCGGCACAGGCAGCACCCTGACCAACCTAAACTGCTTTTACGTGGTAAAGAATCAGTTCAAGAATACAGCTGCCACACGGGCTGTTTGAGTGCGACTTTGCGAACAAGCAGGTAGTCACTCTGTGGAAGCTGAACTTGCCACATTCAAAAAAAAAGGAAAAAAAAAATGGGTGGGAGGGGACTAGATTTGAGTGGTGATGCTCTTTTGAGATTGTATTTGCTCCAGAAACTGCCAATAAGTATTATGATCTGTGGCTTTGAGTTGTGCTCCGTGGAAGTGCCCCTGCCTTGCTCGGTATTCGGAGCTCCCTGAGGCAGGGAGCAAACTGCTGCGGGTGCTGCTGCTCTGCCCTGGCCGTATCAGCACGGAGCTGCAGCGCATGCTCTGAGCCATCAGGAATGCCTCTGGCCCTGCTGAGGTGGGCACACAGCCCCTCGCCTTACCCCCAGCCCTATTCCTGTGTACTGTGCTGAGCCCTGTGGGTGTGCAGGAGAAAGCTGTGCCGTTTGTTTCCAACCGGGATCTGTACTACATCAGCCTGCGACTGTAATAACACTGCTGCAGGCACAGAGAATAAAGTACTTGAACTCCAGCCTCTGTCTGACGCCTTTTCCCTGCTAGAAGGGGTGCAGAAGTGCTCAGTGGAATGCGCAGCGCCCTGGCACGTTGAAAAAGAAACCAGCGTTGAGAAGAATCGCTGTCTTCCTGCCTTGCCTTTCTTGCTTCTGGGGTAAATTCAAACTGCAGCTCCAAAAAATAGCACTCTGCTTTCCTGGGTGCCTGAGGAGCTTCCACGTCCCCTGGGCAGTGCTTTTTGTGGTGGCTGTGCACCTGCAGGGGGCTGGCCAGGAGCTCGTTGTGCCCTTGTGCAGGGCCTGGGCCCCGGTGGTGATGGGCAGAGCGGGGACAGCCCAGCCCAGCGCCTCTGGGCTCCTTCCAGGTCCCTGGGGACCTTTGATCATCCCAGGGGCTTGGGCATGCCGGAGCTGCAGCCCTCTGACTTTCAAAGCTTGCTTCCATCGTGCTGTCAGCGCTGCAGCTCCCGGTGGGATGAGGATCCTCGTGCTGGAGGCTTTCCCCCCGGAGCTGCTTCCTGGAGGCTTCTGGTGACTTCAGCAGGAGGTGCAGGGCTGCAAAGCAGGTGGTCGACAACGGGGTCAGCACTAAAAGCTGCACTTAAAATGCAGCAACGTGACTTCAAATCCATTGGAGGCTAAAGCAGAGTAGGGGAGGGATTTTTTTTTCCCTTATTGCCTCCATCTGTCATACTTAAAACTGATGCTGAAAGCAGCTTACGGCTCCATCAGCTTCTGCTACCAGCTCCTGAATGCCACGAAGCTTGGTATTTTCTTTCACTCTGCTTTACCTTTTCTGGCCTAAAAGGAAACTTGAAACATCATTTATTTTACGATGTTTTTGGCTCCTGCAAGCTGAGGATGTGCCAGCAGCTCCTTCAGAGGGGGACTGAGAAGGGGCTGGGCGTCCCCCCCGTGCTGCCTCCCTGCGGCTTCTCAGCCACCGCTTTGTGAGGAGCGGCGGCATCTCTTGGCTGCAGCTGCCGTGCTGGCCAAGCCCCGTCTGACAGCCTTTTACACCTTCTTTAAGCTCTCTTTGGCTTTCTGGCTCCACTATTTCCCTTTTCTGGGGAGGGCTCACACCCTTCTGTAATGTTATTTGACCAGGAAAGGTGCCCTGCTCCACGGGGAGGCAGGAGGGCAGTAAGCAGGCAGCGAGCTGCTGCCTCCGCCGGGGTCTGTGCTGGGCAGAGGATTAAAGTCTTGGATGCACCTCCAAACCAGTGACTTCCCTGCTTGGCAGTGGCTTCCAGGGACACCTGTGACTAAGATATCCCCCAGAAAGCTGGCCTGTGGCTGGTGGTGCTGTGCAATTACAGGAATCCTGGTGCCAGATTCGGCCGGGCTCTCGTTTGGGTTTCCTTTGTACGGGAGCCAGGCAGCGGCCGTGCCATAACTGCGAGAGACAAAGCTGTGTTTTTGCCCAGAGAATTACTCTTCTGTGTCCCAAGGTAGCTGTGCAGTCATAACAAGGAGGAATGCTCAGGCCTCGCTGTTCCAAAATAAGGCGGAAGCTGGAGAAAAGCAGGGCGAGCAGCGCGGGAACAGTACAACAAAGATCACAGGTTCTCGAAACAGAAGAAAGGGGAAATTAAAGGGCTGAAAAGAAGAGAAAAATTGTACATAGGTGGTAAGGAGGAGCGTCGAGCAGCTTGGGAACCTGCAGTACTCAGTGAGGAGACGGGGGGGGATCAGGGGTTGGGGAACAGGGAACGGAAGCTGAGGGTTTGTTACTGAAATGTGCTCCTGGCTGACGGGACGCCCGCCACAGCCATCGCGAAGAGAACAGCTTCACCGAAGGTCCTGTCTGAAGAACATTGTTTGAGATTTTTCTCACAATTTGAGGGCTCATCTGGGATCTTGTCGCCTGCAGAAGATTTCTCTCCACCGCAGCCAGGAAGGTGCACCCCGCTGATTTCAGGGGTCCTGTCGGGGGTGGTGGGTTGTCTCGGTACGGCCGGCAAAGGACTGACTGTTAATTTGAAGACCAGCTCTGCGAAGCTCTGGGGAGAAGGGAGGCCAGCACAAAACACAGACACAGCCCGCATGTAGTCCAGCCCGGATCGGGAACAGGCACTGGGATTACTGCTGATAACCCAGACCGGGAAGCCATGCACGGACCGAGGTAAGGGAAACCTTACTGTGTCTTGCCTCGGGGAGACTCTGGTGTGTGAATGAGACACACTTTTAGTGCAGAGTGAATGTGAAGTCCTGATCCGTGAGGCTCGGTGGTCCTGCGAGGGGACGAACGAAGGCCCCTTGGCTGGAGAGGGATGAAGCGAAAGAAAGAGGAGGGGAGTGAAAGCGAGTCCCGGGGGTGTGGGCCCTGAGGCGTACGGTGCCCCGAGCACGGTGAAGTGAGGTGCTCGGCAGTACACCCGCCTCTGCCCTAATCCTAGGGGAAGGCGTGTGGGACCCCGTGGGTGGAAAAGTCCACAGCAGCACGTCAGGAAGAGCTGGGGATTAAGGGTTCCAAGAGTCAGCAGGGTGGGGTTGGAGACCCCGGGATTGTGCCTAAAGATAGCCCTTAGGAGAGATTGGTAAGGATTTGGAAAAACAACCCAAAAACTAGGGAAAAGGATTAAAAATATATATATTTAAAAATGGTTTGATATTGTGTAATTGTCTGGCCTAAAAAGTCAATAAAAGGAACTGCAGTATTTTGGCCAAAATACGGGTCTGGTGAAAATTCAGGCTTGAAATTTATATGTAGGCAATAAGGTTCAGTTTTCGGAGGAGGAATCACGTTTTGCTCCCTGTAATCCTAACATTGCACCGGGGGCAGCAGCAGGTGCTCCAGGAGGGGACACGGGGACTGCCATCGATGCTGTCCCCGGAGGAGTCGTGCCGGGGGCGCAGAGAAGCAGGAGTGGAGGTGGGGGGGTCCCGGTGGGGCCTCGGGGCCGTGCAGGGGCCGGTGTTGCTCCCCCCTTACCAGCAGAGAGGTTAGGAGCTTTAAGAAGGAAATGAAGTCTTTAATTGAGGGCCCAGCAGAACAGTCAAATCGTTTCTAAGGCTTAATTGGTATTCCTGGGGGGGGGGGGGAAATGTCAATCCTGAGGATGCTATTCCCTGGAGAAGAATGTTTAGGAGGGGAATGATTCGGCAGGCAGCTATGCAAGAATGGGAAAGAACTAACACCCCCCCTGGACCGAGAGTAATTCCGATAGAGCAGAAATATCTGCTGATCTAACTGCAATAATAACAACCCACAGCACAGAAATCCTGTGAGAGACTCGGGGTCAGAATTAGAAAGTACTCGGGGGTGAATCCTGAGGACCCGGTAGCCCAAGGGCTCTTGAAAGTTCATTTTGCGATGAAAGCCTGGCCAGATACGCAGAAAAAGCTCCAGAAGGTGGGAGGACGGAGTGAGCAGTGCGGGTAGGATGAAGGTGTGTGCCAGGAGGGGGGATGAGAAGGAAAAGCAGAGAGCGAAAAAAACGGTGTTCATGGGATTCATGCCACCAGGTCCCACAGACCTGTACCTGTTTAGATTCATCCGGTGGTCTCAAACCTGCTCTTCACTTACAGCGGGTGGGACTTTGCTCCCCCAGCCTCCATCTACGGGTTCAGGGACATGAAGGACCTGGGAAGCCCGGCCACCAGTGCAGATGGAGGCAAAGAAGTCGCTGAGTACCTCAGCCTTCCCCACGTCTGCCGTTACCAATTACTCAGATGTAGAAACTCACTCCCAGCATAAGAACTTAGCCCCCTCTAATCGCTCACCCTCCCATTTTCACCCCTCAGTCTATTTCCACAAGGGCTGAAGGTGCAGGTGGCCCCCGGGGACTCCTCGGGCAGCCGAAGGGAGCCGTGTCCTCCCTTGTGCTGCTCCTCGAGGCTCTGTGCAGGAGGTGCCACCTGTCACACAGGGCTGGGATGGGAACGAAGCACTCACACAGCCCTGAGAACTGGCAAGAGCTGTTTATTGCCGGGATCTTGCAGGCAAGCCTGCGGGATGCCCGTGAGATTGGGGGCTCCAGGCTAATGCCTGGGATGGGGCCTGAGCAACCAGCAGGGAGCTGCCCGGGCACTGCTGAGCTGCACTTGGTGCCTCCCGATGGCACCGGGTGAAGACGTGCCGGGGCAGTGCCGGGTCCCTTCTGGCTGCGGTGGCTCCACTTCCATTGCCTCCTCCGTATCTTCTGGTGGATCCAGCTCCAGGGACTGCCTGGGAGATGTCCTCACGTGGGGAAGGAGCAGGGTTGGGGGGCTGAGGGACCCTTTTTTGGGGCTGGCTCCCCCGGGCCCTTTGGCTTGCCTGAGAGCAAGGCAGCCCCTTGCCCACAGGGACTGCCCCGCACCTCCTGTGTCCCACACGACGTTTTCCAGCTCAGGCTCTAGCCTCTCGGCAGTGTAACATAGAATCACAGAAGCATTAAGGAAAACACCGCCAAGATACCTGGTCCAGCCACCCCCTAGCACCAATGTCACCACTAACCCATGTCCCCTTGAACACCCCCAGGGACGGTGACTCCACCACCTCCCTGGGCAACCCGTCCCAACGCCCGAGTGCTCTTTCTTATCTACTATATTTAATTTATACTATCTATATTACCTATTATTAATATTTAATATTTTTATTAATTAATTTAATATTGTTAATATTTAATCTGTTTTCTAAATATGTTTTCTAACATCCAGCTGACGTCATTGAGATTTACTGCTTCAAAAATGAAAATTAATTCTGCTTTATGTAGATACTTGAAAAAATCATAAACCTGGGATTTTTCTCACAATAACCCAGTGCCCCGCGAGCCCCCTCCTGCCTGGTGCCACCCCCCAGCGTCATGTCCCACCTTTGGTCCCACAGCCCCAGGGGACGTCGTGCTGTCACCCGGGCCCGTAAGCAAAAGCCGCTGCGGTCCCTGCTCTGCCCTGGGCTGGGTTAAACCCGGTCACTGCTGCAGGGCCACGAGCAGGAGCAGTGCGTGGAGCGGGATGGCCCGGCCTCATCCACGCAGAGCTGGGATGAGCGATGGAGAAAAATCCCCGAGGGGGTGCCAGCCCCTGGCCTGGCAGCGGCTGCAGCGTGGCCGTGTCCCGATGCCACCGGGGAGGGTGTGCGGGGTGCCTTGGTTGACCAAGGAGCCTGTGCAGGGTGGCTGCTGCCTCCCACGGCCACTCCGGGCTGGGAGCTCATCCACCTGGTGCTGCGCTCTGCTCCTGGTGCTGCCTGCCCCGGCTGGCACGGGCAGGGCTGGGCAAATCCACGGGGGTAGAACCGTGCCCAACAAGCTGCGAGCGTGGGCTGGGAATGACACCGGGGCCCCCAGCTGCTGCCGCCTGGGTCCTCCCTTTGCTGCAGCGCCTGCTGCACGGGGAGGTTTGGGCTGGCTGCATCGCAGCCGCTGCCAGGGACGTTTCTGGGAAGGGCCGAAGCCATCAGGGCTGTCGGTCGCGGTCACCCTGCGCTGCCAGGGCACGGCGTGAGGGCAGCGGGCAGGGGGCTGCACCGCCCCAGGTTTCCTTCCCCCAAAACGTTTCCCACGCCGGGCACAGGGAGGAGAAAGGATGTCACGGAGACCACCGCAGCTCGGCCGCTCGGGGCTTCCTTTGGGTTTGTTTCTGCTTTCGCGGTCACGGCCTCCGCGGCCGCAGACAGGGCGCGCTGGCTCCGGGGCAGGTTTGCTGCCTTGCAGCCGCGGAAGGCGTAGCCGCGTTTGTTTCTGTTGGATGAACTCTCCAGCGATGTTTGCTGGGGCTTAGGGCTTAAGCGAGGAGCCATAAAAAGGGAGACTAACATCAAAAGAGGAAAGTGGAAGGAGGCCAAGAGGAACGCGGCCAAGTTCTTCTTTCTGTTTTGCTCCGTGCGGGAAATCCCCCAAACCGAGGGCTCCGTCACATCCCCACGCCGGGCCAGAGGGCCCCGGCCCCATGGTCCTGCTGCCACATGGCCGGGTGGGCGACAGTGTCCCCGGGGAGGGCAGGGACCCTGGGGGCAGGGGCTGGGGAAAGCACTCGTGTCCGGAACCAGGCAGCACCTCAGGGATGGATTTTGCCCTCGTGTTTGCTGGGAAGGGAAGGTCGGTGTCTGCTGGGACGTGTGTGCCGGTGGAGGACCCTCATGGCTGGATCCCGGCCGTCTCCGCCGAAGGAATGAAGCGGGGTGGGGATGGAGACAGCAGCTACTTCGTGGCGATGAGATCAGCACGTGCAAACACCACGCGGTGCTGCTCAAACCTCTTCAAAGAGCTGCCTGGTGCCAGGGGAAGGTGCGAGCCCGGCTCCGTGGCGCTAAGTGGGGCCGTCCCACGGGCTCTGCTCCGGCCGTGGGGAGCGCAGGGGCAGGAGCCGTGCCCTGGCTCCAGCCACCGCCCGCTGCAGCCCTTTCCGATGAGGCAGAGCCGTGTGCCGGGGCCGGCGGTGTGCTGAAGGGTTCAGGCCACCACCAAGCCACCCAGTGCGGCACCCGGCGAGCCCTGTGCCCACGGGAACTCTCCAGGCACCCCCATGGCCCCAGGAGATGCAGGCTCTGCCCATGCGGGGGGCACCAAAAAGTGCCTCTGGGGCTGTCCTGGGTGCAGTCTGTGCGGGACACCGGTGTGCTCTTCCTCCACAAGTGGTCCAGGCTCTGCTGATACGTGGAAGCCGTCCCGGGAAGGTCACCCTCTCCGGCAGGATCCCCGAGCTCTCCAGCTCTGCTGATGATAAGGATCTTTTCGTGGGATGCAGCGCAGGCTGCAGCTGGTGCGAGAAAGCCCATCTGGGGGACAGCGTTGGCTGGGCACAAACCTGTCCCCTCAGCACCACCCCGCACCGCTCACATCCCGAAGATGCTTGGAGAGAGGCCGAGGCCCCGCATTTGAGCATCCGCATCCAGCCCTGTGCAATGCGCAGACCCTGCTGAGCAGAGCTGGGGTGCTCGGTGGCCGTCCCCTCCTCCCCACCTCGCCGGCTCTGGCACGCTCAGAAATCCCCGTTTCCCACCGGGTGCCAAGCGCCAGGCCCCAGGGAGCTTTCGGGCTGCCTCCTGGCACGGTGCTCAGACCAAGCCGAGCTGCCCGTCCCTTCCGCAGGGCTCTGCCTGCGCCGTCCCCGTGTCTCCGGTTACACAAACAGAGCAGCCCCCGTGCTGCAGGATGGTTTTAGGAAACTTGGCAAGAGCGGGGAGCTCCCATCGAGCTGGGAGGCTCCTGGCGAAACGTGGAGGGCAAGGCCAGCATCCTTGTCCTTGAAGCCCCCGGGCCACTGGGGACAGGCACAGTGGCAGCGAGGGGACGCCGGGAGCCCTTCTCCTGCCTCGCCTCCTGCCCTCGGCGGCTCTGCTCACCTCCATCTCCTGGGAACCAGCAGGACCCGCTCCTCCCTCGGCCGGGCAGGTGAGGTTATGGGGCAGAGCCGTCATTTCGTGCCCCAGCTGATTAAGCGACCGCCCGGAGTCACGCTGATTAGCAGCAGCAGCACTGCTGGAGCTCTCGGCTGGGTCGTGCTGCGGGCGGTACGTGCACACACACACACAGCCCGGCTGTGTGCAGATGTCTGCTGGGGCTGGGCCCCGGCTCCCTGCTCACAGCTGGGCTCTGGGCAGGCTGCGGCGCCGTGGGGACCCTCGCGAGCTGGTTCCTGGAGCCACAACAGCAGCCAGCCCCTGTCCTGGGGGCAGCGAGCCTGCTCCAAGGGGATTTCACCCCGAACTCACAGCAGACAAAGTCACGTCTGTCATTTCAACCCGTTCTGTGCCGCCGACCAGCCCCACCCCGGGTCTGAAGCCTCGAAGGGGGGCTCCGGGTGCAGGAGCGGCAGCAGCAGCTCGCAGAGGGGGCGGCAGGAGCAGGGCGATCTCTGAAACCACGCCGCTGTTTGCAGAGCGGACGTGTGTCCGTGGGCTAGGGGGACCGCCTCTGCCCCCAGAGCTGGCAGCGGGAGCAGGGACGTTCGGAGCGGGGACAAAGCCACGCTTGTTGTTCCCGCGTTGTGGACGGGCTTCAAAGCTGTCGCCTGCGGAGGCTGCGCTGGAGGCGGCGAGTCGCGGACGGGCCTCGCGCTGTGGCTGCACGCTGCTCAGCACCGGGCAGCTGCTGGCACCCGGGGCCTGGTCCCGCACACGGAGGTTGGCAGTGCCCGTGGTGGGGATGTGGGAAGGGGCAGCGAGGCGCTGGGGCCCTTCAGAGCTCCAGTGACCGCGGTGAGGCGTGCCGGGACCACACGTGGGCTCCGTGCGGTTCTGCCGCCACACACCCTGGCCATCGCCGTACCCCAGTCCGGGTGCACCCCGGGGTGAGGTGAGGCGTCGAGCTCAGGCTCCCGGTCACCTTCTCATCTGCGTTTCATTCACCTCCACGCACCCAGCTGGAGTTCCTTCTGCCCGACGGAGCACCTGGCCACCAGCCCGGCCTCTGCTCCGGGTCCAGCAGGGACCTGGTGCTGTTCAGAGCACGGCCGGATTCTGAGCATGGCCGAACACAGCAGGGACTTGACGACCTACGGTTGTACTCAATGATCTTAGAGGTCTTTTCCACCTTAAACGATTCTGTGACTTTGCAGCAACCTGGAGGCGGACTCTTGCTTTTCCTCCTGGAGTAGACGTGGAGATCCCTGCCCAAAAAGCCAGGCGATCTCTCCTCCCTCCCCACCCGGCAGCTAAAATAGATGTTTCTTTCCCTAGACTGATGTCGCTATTGACAAAAGCACGTGGGCACCCACCCCCTCATAAATAACTCCGTGATTTCCAAACAGAGCTGGTCTTTGCCATAGTTTCCTGCGGGGCCCCGTGCAATCGGGCCGTCTCTGCCACCGCGAGCGCCGTGCGCTCCGGGCCCAGCCGGGGCCTGCTTTCAGCTGAGTCACGGTGTCAGGTTGCTCGCAGCATCCACTGCAGGACATTTTAATCAGCCCACGGGGGAGAAGCTGCCCCAGCTCAAAAGCACAAAATGCTTCAGCTCTTCATGGCTCAGCTGCACACGGGGCCCTTCAGGACGTAACACCGGCAGCAGCCTGGGGGACACGGAGCCTCACCACGTTCTCACCCGGCCGCCACCGATGCCCGGGGACCTTTTCCTCCCAGCAAGGATCCAACATCCAGACGGCAGCACTCATCCTCCTGCACGTTATTTATGGGCTGCACCAACCCCAAGCCTGGCTTTGGGGCGTGCTGCCCCAAATCACCCATCCCCGTGCCACCGGGGAGCGGGACCTGCCACGGGCACCCGTGGGGCTGCAGGACCCAGATGCGCATTGACACGGGCGCCTGGTGAGGAACCACTGGTGGCGACCCTCTCCTGTTACACGTACGTGCGTGTATAAAATAGCACTTTTATGCTGTCTCTTTGTGTAGCAATTTTAATTGCTTTAAAATTAACGGCCTGTAAATATGAGAAACAGACGCAATCGCTGCTCCCTTCTGCAGGCTGCCTCCGCACAACATCAGGATGCAATTTCTGCTGTTTCATTAAGCTCCCCTCAGCTGTCCTGGCAGAAAAGCAGATATTTCTAACCAAACATTAGCGTTTAAAAATATGCTGATTGTTTTCAGCTAAATGTATTTTCAGCGATAAATAAATGGCAACAATTCAGCCACGCACCCCACTCGTGCACTTCTCGGCTCTGTGCAGCAGGGCGTCCATACGCCAGCCTTTCCTAACAATAGACTTCCTTTTTTTTTTTGAGCTGCTCCTCCAGTTTTGGCCTGGTTTTCCTCTCTGAACAAGAGGCTGTCTGTAGTCAACTGCTAGAGCAGAGATTATCTCTCTGTTCCTTGTGCCTGAGCGCTCTGGCTGGGAAGCCCCTAGGGATTACCGCGGGATCGCTTGGTAATAAATACCCGTATTTGTAATATTTGGTTACAAATCGCATCCTAATGCTCTTTAATAACTGGGCGTGTTTACCGTACAAACACGAAGCTTCGCTTTCATCACAATCTCTCCAAGATTTGTTCCAACCTATCTTTTAATCTAACCCTTCACCTTGGAAACAGCACTCAGATCGACGCTCTTCCATCGCGCTGCCAAAAGGAGCTGCTGCTGCTCCTTTCCCAGACGAACGCAGCGCATGGGCAACTCGAGACACAGCCTTAAGCTCGGTACACAAAGATACATCCTGCTCCCAGGTTTCCTCCCCGGGCAGCAGCCGGGGCCCAGGTGTTTGGGGTCCCCTGGGTGCCCCCAGCCCTTCTTCCCGGCACCGCACGGGCCCGGCAGTGCTCAGTGCCGGAGCACGGCCCTGCCAGCTTCACTAGAAGACTAGCAGCATTTGTCTCAGGTTCTAAATAGGTCAGAAAAGTTTCTTGTGTGACCAGCTGGCCAACTTTAAGTATTCCTTTGCTTGCCCAGTGCTTAAATCTCCTGTTCCATGGTTAAGGTTTAAAACGGGTGGGGAAGAGCGATGCCAAGTGGCTGCTGTCGCAGACAAAGAAAAGGTGAGTAACCTCTGCCGAAACACACGGAGTCGTTCTTGGAGGAAGTGATTATTTTCTTTAATCAACACCGCGACGTTTTACAGTCCCAGCAATAATTCTGGTCCCAGCTTTTTCCCCATTAAAGGGAAATCAGGAGCACTGCAGCTCCTCTGTCCCCTCCCACCTTGAGCCCACAGCCGTGGTCCCATCGCATGGCCGGGTCCAGCACCTCTCTGGTCGGGCCCTTTGCTTCTCCTCCACAGTTCCATATCCTGCTTCACCGCGTGCACACTGGACAGAGCAGACTTCACACTCGTGGCCGTGGACTGGAGCTGTGTCACCAGGCTGCAGGGCTCTGCGTTCCGCCCGCCTTCCCTGTGCCTGCTTTTGCAAGAGACGGGCGCTCATTTTGCAACTCCGAGCTAGTGCCCCCTGTTTTACCAAGCCTCTGTTACCAGCCTACATCCATTCATTACTTCTCAGGCTGTTCTTATTCCGTCCCCTTTCTAATAACATTGCATTCTCACCAATGCTTATTTGGGATGACTGTGGGAAGATTTTGAAACCAGATATAGGCTTGGCAAAATATTCATTATGACTGTGGCTCATCTTCCCAACCAAGAAATCGCATATTCCCCCCATGCTCCAAATCTGCTTCCATTTGCTGAGACAGCAATTTGTTAAGTCGTTTGGCTCTGCTCAATGGCTTGACATTTTACTTCTCAGGTTTCCTGAGGAATTTGTTGCAGACTAATACTTAATGGTGCTCTGGTAGGGTGACAGCTCAAGTTCAGCAAAAACGTCGCTCACATTCAGGTCTGGATTCATTTAATTTGAAGGCAGATGCTTTCCCAAAGCAACGGATTTACTCGGGTACTAATTTTAGGGCAATGTTTGGTCTGGTTACAACCAGCACTATTCTGTCAGCATGTGAAGCGATGTGTGCCTTCCCGACGTTATGACAAACTGATTATCCCTTGTGCTCTCTTCCAAAGGCTCCACGGCCAAGTAAAGGAGACAATAGGCATCGGAGGCTGTTCTCAGACAGAACTGCTCCATTGACTTTCAAACTGCTCTGGGGCTGACGCTGTGCGTTAACAGAGTATGGGAGGGATGTCCACATGGGACACGACTTCAAACGGAGCGCTCCCTTTCCCAAACTCTCTCTACAATGAGAGATTCATACAGCTAAAAATAAAAGGTTTTTCTGCTGGCTAAAGCAAGCGCCACGGCGATTTCCAAGTGCTCTGCTAGCAGGAGCTGAACATTGTCCTCGCTTCATCCAGTTTCATTTGGGGGTTTCATAATCCACAACCAGTTCACTGCCTGGCAGTGAAAGATTTTGCTAAAAATCTTTAATCGGCGATGTAGTAACCACACGGGCCTCTAAGAACTGCACCCAGCAAAGGCCCTTCCTACCAGGAGAACAACAACAGGAGCTTCTTTCATGGGCTGTGGACGTTCCTCCTCGAAAGGGATGTCCTGAAGGGCACCCCTCAGGGGTGTGCTCACAACGCCTTCAATGCCGCGTGTGCCGTTCGCCTGGGTGCTGCCTGGCCCCACAGCTTTTCAGGTCCTTCTTGCCTCTTGCCTGCGACTTCCTTATCTCCACTTTCAGGTTTAGTCAATCCTATCTCCAGCCAGCCTGCTGCTCACAGATCTACCCGAAGAACTTCAGAACTCGGGCTGCTGGAGGCCCGCAGGGTTTTATATTAAGCAGCAACAGTAGCACATATTTCATTATGTTGTGAAATGACCTTTTGGGATTGTTTTTAATTTTGGAAAGGATTCTTGAGTCATTTCAAACTTCCAAGCCAATAGCTTCATTTTCACATGGTGTCCTTGTGTTCCTGAAGGTTTGCTTGCTGGCATCTGTCACCACCATATTCAACTATGCTCTTAAATTAGTTAATTGCAACACAACTTGCTGATGTCTTGACTCTCTTGTAAGCTTTTTAGCTCATTCTCTGGGATTCATCTTTTCCCAAGCTCTCTCTATCTGTAAGATTCTCTGTTTACTGACTAATGCTGGCACTGAAGACTTTTATTTAAAGAAGTCTTTATCACTTATTTTTTATCTCCTGTTTCTTTATCACTTATTTTGTGGCATTTCATGCCCACAATTTTCCCAGCTGCTGCAAACCTTCAAATAAAGTAAGCTGGGAGCAGGTTAGATGGGGGGGGGCTTTGGTTCCTTCAGAATTTGGTTTATTCCCTTTAAAGGCAATCTTTGACAGAGATACTACTTCGCAGCTAAGTGCTGCTAGCAGGGATTCATTTAGCTTATAAACACCTTGAAAACAGTTGAGTTGAGCTACCTGGCTGCCTGGATCCTTGTCTGGTGAACGCTCCCCGTATTTCCTATTATGTTCAACACACACAGGTGTGCCCAAATGTTCCTTAATTCTCTGCCTGTCAACTGCCATGCTGTTTTCCGCGATAATTCCTCTTGACTGCAAAAATTAAACACCAAAAGAATACTTAACTCAGTCCCCATCAGCTTGCCTTTGCTGAGCCCTGAACGCCCGCCTGCTCCCCGCAGGACGCGGTTTACCCCATGGCCCCGAAACGCTCGGGGGCTCCCAGCCTTCTTGCTGCACTTCTGCCAAGGCCAGGCTTTCTACAGTCTTCTGTCCTCCCTCTCCCCTCCTTCCTTTTCTGAATTTCACGGCTTGCCAAGATTTTTTTCATCGGATTATCATTATTTTCCATGCTTTGTATGAACGATTTGGATTTCTATTCCAAGCAACTGGAGTGCATCCCCCCCCTCGCTTAAAGTCTTGCATTTTTGGAAGATGAATAAGAATTTAAATGGGAACTCTCACCCATAGTAATGAGAGCTGCTGTCATTTCCCCCAGCTCTCATTTCTTTTTACAGTGAGAGCAGAAAAATATGTGGAAAGAAATATATAGCCATTTGTGGCCTCTGAGCATGAGCTTTGGATATTGTCTGGATTTTCTTTTCCTACTGGCAATGATGAAATTTCACAATCGGGTCTCCAGGTCTGTTATAAAGTCCCAAGAGAAGAAAGAGTCTTCTAGAAACTGTGTTTACTTTGTCTCTTCCAGAAACCTTGGGTTTAACAACAATGCAATTAAACTTTTATATGACAGATTGGGTTTCATCCTTCAGCATTCTCAAGCAACTTTTAATTTTAATGTCATCCACCCTCTGTTTCATATATAATGCGAGCAGCTCTCTGCGGCGGCATGTCACGCAGCACGCTGATGTGCTTTCACTTTTCTCCTTTGGGCCAGTTCCTAGCAGTTACGCCCTCGCCCCAGCCAGCGCCTTCCTTTTTTTTTTTTTTTTTTTTCCCTACTGCAATTTTGGATGTGAGATAATTCCTCAGAGATCACCTCTCCAACCCCGGCCTCGGGGCTTTGCTGAATTTCTCCGGCTCGTATATTCCACTCTGTTTTGGCAGCCAGGGTTCGGGAGCAGATTCAGAAAACCTCTCCAATTGCAAGCCTGAAAAACTCGTCTTGGTGAGGCAATGCATTTGAATGCTTCGGAAGGTCCATCTTCTGCAGCCCGGTGCTCTGCTGCTGCTGAGCTGGGCAGGCTTTGCTAGCTGGTGGCGGCAAATTGCCGTTACTGCCTGCCCAGTGCCACGCCTGGTGGGTGCTGAGGGGCTTGCAGGAACCACCATGGACTTACCAAGCCTGCACGACTCTCACGTGATGCTGCAGAGCTGGCCCCTGTGCGTATCAGGATCTCTGCCTTCTGCTGTGCTGCATCTGAATAATTCGTGGTTGACGCAGGGGCTGTGTTGCTACCTCCATTAGCCCGTGCTGCAGGGGAAAGAAGCTTTTGATCAAGAAGGGCTGAGCTCTGGCCTTGCTGCTAATGCGGCACTGCCTTTAATCCACACACAGGGCTTGCTTCTAGCCTGAAAAGATGTTTTTCATGCAATTTTCATGCGTGGCTCATATTTAAAACTAAAGCATCTAAATGAAAGCTACACACCCTTTATTTGCATGTCTGAACTGATGAGTGTGCAAAATGGGACCAGCAGTGGCTGCACAGCAGTGGATGAGCATCACGCATACGGTCTTTCCATCCCACATGTCCTTCATAGGCTTCATGCAAATGGGCTAGCTGCCCAAATGGAAAACAAACAACAGAAAATGACCTGGGAATTCTTCAGACAGCCAAAGTGCTCTCAGCCATTTCCATGAGCCAAGGGGAATTTCACGGGAGTCAGGTTTCTGAAGTGTCTGTGTCATCTCAGAAAGGGAACCTGGGCATTACTGTCGCTGTCCCGACTCCTGTCTACTCTGAAAAAAAAAAATAAAAGGAACAACAAAATGTTAGAGATTTAATAGAAATATGAAGAAGTACAATGAAAGTACTGGAACACAGGTGAGTGATGTAGGAGATGTAAAGCCTTGCCAAAAACAACACCCGTAGCGCTGTCACTTCCCACGATAGCAAGGAAGGTGAAGAAGTCAAGAGAGTTCACCAAAAGTAGGGCAGGCAGCCATGGAAGAGAGAAGAGCACCCAATGAGAGATTTGAGGGATTGGCCACTCTTTCCTCAGATAAAAGGAAAGTCAGAAATTATGTGATGGAAGCAGAGAAAATACTGAATAGCCTGCAGAAGGTGCAGCGGGAGCAGCTTTCCATTTCTTTTTTGTTGTAGCACAAAAACAAAGGAATTAGAAAACAGCACATGCCAACCCATTAATTTGCTCATGTGCCATTACACCCGGGAACCTGTTGCCACAAGAAAGCGTTGCCACTGGCTTATTACAGCTCAGAAAGGGAGTGGACCGTTGGGTCCCAAGAAGTCTAGGATAGTCATAATGAGTGGTATGGAAAAGTTATTAAATCCCGTGTCCCAGAGCTTTCAGAGACCAGCAACAAGAGTGCAGGATGAGGTTCAACGTGAGGAGATCGCCCCTACTATGGTCTGGCAAACTGACTGCTCTGTTTCTGCACTACCAGCGACGAGGAGATGTGAAAAGAGGTGAGGTTTGGTTGCCTTTCACAATTCCTTCATTTTGTCCAAGCGACGGCAGCACATCTCTCATAAAAGAGGCACGAGGTACCTCCAGGTACCCGTGTCCTTCGTCTCACCACCCCCAGCTCTGCTCCTTCCAGCCTCTAGATGCGTGAACACAACTTCCCCGCTGATGCTTTCCCTGCCTTATCTTGCACCTGGGCACATGAGGGAGGAAGAGAATGGTAAAATTACAACAGACAAGGCCCTGGCCCTGAGACACTCCTGGTTGGTGAGGGATCCGACTTGCAGAAAGCTTTGTGCAGACCTGCAGGGCCCATGAAGCTGGGCTCTTTGCAGACTTCTTTTTTTTCCCAGAACGGTTGTTTTCTGTCTCATCACACAGCTTTTGTCAGTCCTGGTTACATGCTACGTCTAGTTCGGGCTGGAAGCTCCTTGGGGCCCAGAGACCTCTCACCCTGCCTTGTCCCCAGTGTCCTGTGCTCCAGAAGCAGGAGAGGGATGGCAAAGCACAATCAAAGTCACCAGGAGTAATTTGTGAGCGGCACAGCAAGGAAGAAAACATCTGTGGCTTCACCAGGGATAGCTGCACACCATGGAGAACATGCTTAAAATCCCCTCGCTCCCCCACTTAGTAGTTTGAGGAGAATAATTGTATTGAAAGGCAAATCCTTTAATCTCCAGACATAAATCAACAGAATGGCAGAATTACTTAGGACAGAGCACATCATACAGGGCATGCACTGTATGTCTCTTCCCTTTAAACAAACACGGGCCCTCCAGCAGCTAACCTATTTATAAAAGGTAACTCAAGGCTACACACAGCCTCCCGAGGACATTTCCGTTCTGTCATTGCAGCACAAACTCAATTTTTCTGCTTCAGGAGAAGTGGGCACGGTTTACGGAGGCCCAGGCTAGAGAGGGGAGCAGCCCAATGCTGAAAGCCCCCTCCGGTGCAGAGGAACAGGACTAAGTCCCCAGAGGGCCAGGCTGCCCGGTGCTTTGCAGGGTAAGGCTCTGCCTGAAGAACGCTGCGAGTCTCAGCTCCTGCATCGCAACAAGCCCACGTCCTCTGATGTCTGCAGGTTCTCCTCGTCCAGCATGGGAAACCAAGCACTGTGTGGGGAAAGCGGGGAGCGCCCCGTGCCCTGGGTCACCTCCAGCAGGGCTTGGATGCAGGCTGGCCGTCAGAGCTGGTGCAGAACCCCAGCAGTGGTTCTCACCCAGCACCATGCCGCAGCCACCCTCCTCCTCCTCCTCCTCTGTGGCCCCACGCACCGGGGACGGTGACGGGTAGAGCCCAGATCAGGAGACCACGGGGCGTGCCAGCTGCAAGGCAAATCTCGTGACCGGTCAGAGAGACTCGGCGGGTCGCTGGGACGGCAGGGATCCCCAGCCAAAATTCCATACCTTCCATTAGGCTGGAGTCAGCCTCAATGAGCAAACAGCCCTGGCTGGCTGGCGACTACCTGCCAGTGACCCACAAACGCTTTTGTTGTCGCCGGAGCAGCGTCCTGCCTGGCTCTGACTAGTTAGCTTCTTTTTGCATCCTGATTCATGATAGGGAAGTGGATGTGAAACGAAGACTGCGGCATGGGAGTGAAAGTTCCAGGCTGGTTTTGTAAGAGTATTCAAATTCTCCAAGGTGCTTTCAGGCATTCCCTTTGAAAAGCATACAAACACCTCCATTTCCTGGAAATGAGAGGCTGTTGGTGCTGCTCTAAGTGTTGCAGTAGTTGACTGCTCCACTCAAGCACTTTATAGCTCAAGTCCAACTTTATATATATACAGGTTCAGGTTCACTACTTCCTAACTGCCATCTGCCTAGCACTCATTTTTGGAACTGACCCCTCCGAAGGCTCTGCTGCCTGTTTGAAATGAGTGAGAGATCAGAGAGATGACAGTGGACCTCTCAGCAGCAAGCAGCTCCGAGAGCAGCATCCCTGCGGGGTCAGGACAAACCCCAGCAGCCTGCCTCGTGAGCACTTCCCATGTCAGGCATTCACCTTTGGCCATCTTGTCATTTGCTTTGAGGAGTGAATGACAAACCCTTGAAAAATGGGCAAGAAAGCTGCCCAGTTCTTTCTCTCCAAGACTTTTGCTGTCAGCGTGCTGGAATCAGCAGAGCCAAACCCTGCCACTTTACCAGGCACCCTTACTTTGCCCTGCTCCCATCAGAGCGGAGATGAATGCGCATTTTGCCAGAAATGAGCTCTCGCTTTCCAGCTCTCAGTGCTCCCAAGTGACTCAGGAGATACGAGTCAGGCCTACATGGAGAACAGCCCAGCTTCTGGCCCGCTCCACCTGCCCTGCTGGGCAGGAGTGACTCTTCGGGGAGATGAGCTGGTCCCCTTCCCTTTCCCCCATCCACTTTTACTGTCTGGCTTGATGAAAGGGCTGAGCCATTGCCTACCGAGCTTCTCTCCCTCTGCCTCCTCACAAAGATAAAATCATCTCCCTCCCTCCTGCAAGGACAGATGCACTTGCAGCACCTTGTAGCTTCTGGCCACCGTGCCAAGAGGAAAGTGGTTCTTGCTGCCCTCTCTTTCAGGCCACATGCAGCTGAAAAAGGACTCTTCAGTCTGGAGAGGCAGCTGGAAAAGCAAGTGGAGAAGTAGGTTATATTCTTCTGAGGGATAAACAAAGATAAATGAAATGCTCTGAAGTTTTGCATAGGGGAGGCACATAGAAAAGCAACAAATCAAGTCTGTCCTTAAGTTGCTCCCAGAAAGAAAAAAGCAGGCTTTAGATTTTAAGCAAAAACAGAGAGGTTTCTTATTAAGTAGTACCCCCCAAAACTTGCACAGTTCTTGGGTAGGTTAATAAAATAGCCATCAGTTTTCTGGGCAAGCTAGGCTTGTAAGTGAGAGCTAAGAGAACACGTCAGTCAGTTGTTCACCTTGAAACAAGCCCATTGGGCTTTCATCCCGCCTTTACATTGATGGTTTCTGAAGAGTTACAGGAATTTATCTGTGTGGGGGAGAGATGTATTACCTATCGTTCTTCCTTCTGGTCAGGAACAAGTTATTCTGCTCTTTAGGTGTAAGCTGAGCTGTCAAATGCTCTTCCATCCTGCTTCCAATGCCAGCCATAAAAGTATGACTGGCTTCAGCTGAAGCAAGACAGGATCTAAGGAAATCAGGAAGCCCAATTCTCAGTGTAAGGAGAAGCTATGCCTAATAAGACAAAAAACCAAAGCAGCTTAAGGTGTCCAAGGAGCGTGTTGTGCAGAACAAAGAAGAAGCTGTGGAAGGGGATGAGGCAAGCAGAAGAATCTGTTCTCAGCTAGCGACGCATAGGAAAGAGCAGTGATGGGAAAGAGCTGTCTGGACAGTGGTGCTTCGTGCCATAGAAACAGATTTAGTTTGTAGGAGGAGAAAAGGCACTGCTTTGGGGCTGGCGGTAGCCCAGTTTACAAGCTGACATTTCACAAATTCCATGTGCAATGCAATAGGGATGTTTGGATGATGGTGGGCAGTGGCCTGCTGTAACATACAGTTCAGAATGGACACACCTATCATTAACAAAAGCCAAGGGCTGCCACCTGCCCTGATTTATGATGGTTAGGTGTGCTTGGCCGGGAATAGGGTGTTATCAAAGCTGTTGCTTGACACAGTAAAGTCTGGAAACTTCTGTCTCCTTACAAGACCAATGGTCGGTCTCTCATGTGACCAGTGTGCATTGAAGTCTAGGCGTTGGACTCTGACATCTTCCTTTTGGGGAATAAATTCAGGGCTTGGTGAGCAACCAGAAGTTCTTTTCAGAGCCAAAAGGTCACCCTGGTGGTCAGTTATGCTCCCTAACATGTCACTGATGTAACCCACTACTTTTTGTTGTGTTACAGAGTCTGCTCCCAGGCACGGGAATTACTGTTCTGCACCAGGACGAGGGTCTACCCTGCCTCTGACAGCACCTAGCAGAAAGGCTCCAGGGAACAGAGGTGGATTTACCACAGAGGAGAGAGGAATCTTTAAAGCCTACGTTGATCTGAAGTCCTGGATAGGCTGAGACAGCCCTGAAATTCAAACCGTCACCTGGTCCTCCCAAAGCAAGCTATTAAGAAGCTATTTTATCACAGAACTTAAAAATAGCACATGGTGCAAGCAGTTGTTATATATATGCCTTTCATCAGGACATGGGATTTCCCCCTATCTTGCCCTTGCAAGCGGGGCCCTGGAAAGCACCCAGTTCTCGGATTTGGCAGGAGAAGGGCAGGCAGAAGCTGCAGCCTTACCTGCACATGGATGGGGCGTGCCCCTTCCCACAGCCTGATGCAAAGGGTGTTCCCTCCCGCGAGTGACCAGACCTAAGAGACACACCTAGTTTGGGTTTAATTTAGTCACCACACTTTGATTTTCTTATCTAGCAGGCCAGTGTGTCGCATACTCCCATGAGATTTAGTAGCTCCCCCTGGTCAGACGAGTGACACATACACCCCAGGGGCACAGGCACAAACTTTGCTGTCAACAGACAGGGACAACCTCCCCTCCCTCACGTAATAGGTTGCAATGGTTTAAGCCATGAAGCATGGGGCTGAACATTCCTCCTGCACGGTTGTTGTCACTGTACCAATATTTAGTGGTCTCACCTTTCACTGATCTGCTCCCTAAGAAGTTTCAGCCGTGTGCGCTACAACTACGCCTGCCGTAAAAAGCCTGTTCTTTCATCACTTGCCATCCTGCTATCTGTACGTTTCATCACTACAACTTGTTCTCCCGTCTTTCTCCTGTCCTGCAGGCACAGACAGACGTAGTTCTGGACCAGAAGGGCCGTGGTAGAATCTAAGCGAGAGCACCAGTGATGTCTGTCGTTCAGACACTCAGGCGGGTGGGTGAATGCTCCACCTGCCCTGGACATTATGTTTTGGAGCAAAAACCTCCTTCCAGCTGCCTCACCACCTCAAACAGTCTCCATGTACATTATACACATTTGTGCTCCCAGGACATCCGCTGTCCGGCCAAATGTAGCTCCTTCCCACTTCCATGGGACCTCCTTCATCTTTATTCAGCCTTCATCCACCCTCAAACTTCGCTGTCTGTCAGCAACCACCTTGGTCCCCAAAAGTGTGGTGAGAAAACTTTGCTGCCAAGAACCGAAATGTGCCCCTTGTCATTTCAGCACTGTACGTGTGGGTTTCTCACCCCTGCCTGGGAGGGGACCTGCTCCTACCACCCCCCGAGATGGCACCAACACCAAAGCAATGGTGCAAAGGTGCCCTCACCCCCGCCAGCACCCAGAGCCTCCCTGTCAGTGCCAGGCAGCCCCGTCTGCCCTCAGCCCCGCGTTCCCTCACCGCATCCCCTCAGGCTCTTCCCCAGCCATCCTCGCCTCCACCTCCCCTCACTGCTTCCCCTCAGCAGCCATCGCCCTTCATGGCTTCTCCTCAGCCATTGCCCTCCAGCCTCCTAGCTTCGTCCTCAGCCATGTCCCTCGGCCACATCCCACCAGCTGTGTCCCCTCAGATGTGTCCCTCAGCCATGTCCCCTCAGCCCCCTGTCCCCTCAACCCCGTCCCTCAGCCCCTTGTCCCCACAGCCTCCTGTCCCCTCAGCCACGTCCGCTCAGCCACGTCCCTCAGCCACATCCCTCAGCCTCATCCCTCAGCCTCATCCCCTCAGCCATGTCCCATGTCCCCTCAGCCCCATCCTCTCAGCCCTGTCCCCTCAGCCGTGTCCCCTCAGCCGTGTCCCCTCAGCCGTGTCCCTCAGCCATGGTTTAGCGGAGGACTTGTGTTAGGTCGGCGGTTGGACTCGGTGACCTTGGAGGTCTCTTCCATCCTAGCTGATTCTGGGATTCCAGGATTCTGTGTCCCCTCAGCCACATCCCTCAGCCCCGTCCTCAGCCATGTCCCCTCAGCCCCCTGACCCCGTGCCTGCTGCCCACATCCCTTCCCCTCAGGCTCTCCCCCTCATCCCCAGCTCCCCAAAACCCTTCTTTGCTGCGTTCCTCCCTCCCTATAGCCCCTTCCCCATAGCCCCTTCCCCATAGCCCCTTCCCCATAGCCCCT
>NC_048894.1:715158-715917 GCF_011077185.1 Oxyura jamaicensis
TAGCCCCTTCCCCTTCCCCATAGCCCCTTCCCCATAGCCCCTTCCCCTTCCCCTCAGCCCTTCCCCTCAGCCCCTCCCCTCCCCTAAACCCCTCCCCTAAGCCCCTCCCCTCGGCCCCCTCCCCTCAGCCCCCTCCCCTCAGCCCCCGCCCCGCCCCGCGCCATGGCCCCTCCGCGCCGCACCCTACCCCGCTGCCCTGTCACTGCGGCACCGCCTCGGCCCCTCCCGCCCCCTTCGTCCCGCCCCTGCGCCGCCCGCGCCTCGCGCCGATTGGCTGGCGGCGGCCGCGGCGCCTCGCGATTGGCGGAGCGGCTCAGGGCCCGCCCGCGGCGCCAGCAGGGTAGTGCGCTCGGCGTGAGGCCAGCGGCCGCTCCGCTCCCTGCTCCTCCTCCTCCTCCTCCTCCCCGGCCGGGCCCGCAGGGGACAGCGACCCTCGCCAGGCGGCTCCGTGCCGGCGGCAGCCCCCGCTGAGGTACGGGAGGAGGTTGGGGGGCTTGCGGAGCCCCCGCTGGGGGGCGGCCGGGGGGTGCCCGCCTTGAGGGGCGGCGGCGCTGAGGCGGCGGGGCCGGGCCGGGGGCTCCGGCCTTGTGTGGGGGGGCGGCGGGCGGGGGGCTCTGTGAGGGCTGAGGGGGTTGGGGGGGGTTATGAAGGCTTGGGGGGTTCTCTAAGGGCTGGGGGGGTCTCTGAGGGCTGCCCGCCCAGCCCTGGCCCGCAGCCGCTCCCCGCGCCCCCCCCCCCCCCCCCCCCCCCCCCCCCCCC